>NC_091195.1:2489364-2654364 GCF_040958095.1 Procambarus clarkii | reverse complement strand
TTGTTGTTGTTATAGATTCAGCTACTTGGAACTCAAAGTTCCAAGTAGCACAGACCATGGCGAGCCCGTACCATTTTTCACTCGTAAAAATGTTCAATAGTTTTGTCGATACGTTTACGGCGACCAGCCAGGATATGACGGCTCAAGGCTCCACATACCAGTGATTGCACCATCACACGGTCTTGTATACTCACACTCGGCCTTGTATACTTATCACAAGGAGTTATTATTATTATTATTTCACCAGGGAATATTACCCCTATTTACCATTACGTGTAATATCAAACGGAAGAGAATGTACACACAGGGCCAGAGTATATTAGTGTAAGTATGAGTACACACGCCCGCTGGCTGGGAGGTCCGGGGGAACACTCCCTCTGTGGGGCCTCTGCTTGGCCCCGCGCCAAGAGTTATTTGTGCTGGTGGGGCCCCTGCCTAGCGCTCCTCCAGTGTGCATGCGTCACCTCCCATCTCGTCTCAGGAGGTTGTGCTTGCGGGGGTTGAGCTTCGGTTCTTTGGTCCCGCCTCTCAAGTGTCAATCTACTGGTGTACAGATTCTTGATTCTTCGGCTCTATCAAATCTACATATGAAACTGTGTATGGAGTCAGCCTCCACCACATCACTGTCTAATGCATTCCATCTGTTAACTACTCTGACACTGAAAAAGTATTTCTAATGTCTCTGTGGCTCATTTGGGTATTAAGTTTCTACCTGTGTCCCCTTGTTCATGTTCCACACGTGCTAATTAGTTGGACCTTGTCCTACCCTGTCAGTTCCTGAAAATTTTGTAGGTGGTGATCATGTCTCCCCTTACTCTTCTGTCATCCAGGGACGTGAGGTGTAGCTCCTGTAGCCTTTCCTCGTAGCTCATATCTCAGTTCTTGGACTAGTCTGGTAACATACCTTGAGGTTACCTTGAGGTTCTTCCGGGGCTTAGCGTCCCCGAGGCCCGGTCGTCGACCAGGCCTCCTGGTTGCTGGACTGATCAACCAGGCTGTTGGACACGGCTGCTCGCAGCCTGACGTATGAGTCACAGCCTGGTTGATCAGGTATCCTTTGGAGATGCTTATCCAGTTCTCTCTTGAACACTGTGAGGGGTCAGCCAGTTATGCCCCTTATGTGTAGCGGAAGCGTGTTGAACAGTCTCGGGCCTCTGATGTTGATAGAGTTCTCTCTCAGAGTACCTGTTGCACCTCTGCTTTTCAACGAGGGGATTCTGCACATCCTGCCATGTCTTCTGGTCTTGTTGTAATCCACAAGTTAGTAGGATTTATTAGCTAGAGGATCATTACTACAACACTTAACGAATGATGATTGGAAGTACATGTCAAGTAGACAGACTAAGGATCACATATCTAAGAAAGTTCAATGGATTAAGACCGAAGCTGTTTAGCCAAATTAATAATTCCTGGAAAGAGGAATTATTCTTCGTCAGGCTTCTAGGATCAAGGTTACCGCTCTAGGGATAAGGTTAATCGGATTATACCTTCCTTGAGAGGCATGGTGAAATGTTTGAGGCCATGGTTGACTGGAGTCTGTCTTGTTGTGGGAGTTGAACTGGCAAGTCCTCCGAGGTCATCGTTTGCGGCAGCAGCGAAGTGTAGCAGACAGCTATGCGAGAACCTGATGTGATCTTAGTGACCAAGTTAAGTCTGCAGTATGTGAGTATTGAATGAAAGACTAACCGGGTGTGGAGCGTTGTAGTAATCATTCCGTATTAGGGGCTTAGGCGGAAGTTACGAGTGCAAGTGGTGACCGCGGAGGTCAAGTGGTCTATGGGTATTGGAAGTGTATTTACCTAATAGAGTATGTTAATATGTTATTATTTGTCAGAGTCTATTCTTTGTAATTAAATGACAAAACCCGACGGCCTTTAAATACCTTCCATATGTTCACTCATTGTGTTCCAGTACAAACCTAGTGGTACGCCTCAAGGGTCTGGTGTGTGTAGGAGTATAGGTGGTAGTAACGGTTGCTGAGGCAAGGTGTTATGTGTTGTGTAATCGCTGTGTTAGGAATGAACCGGGGTTCAGCGTCACGACAGTCTCATGTGATGTTATTTCTGTGTGCAGGTTTGGGACCAGCCACTCTAATATTTTCCACGTGTAAGTTATTAAGTATCTCTCCCGACATGTACATACCTCTGGATCTTCTCTAACTTTGTCTTGTTTAACTAGGTATGAACTTAATGCTGGAGCTGTATGTCCACTACATGTACATACTCCACTACATGTACATACTCCACTGCATGTCCACTACATGTACATACTCCACTACATGTCCACTACATGTACATACTCCACTGCATGTCCACTACATGTACATACTCCACTGCATGTCCACTACATGTACATACTCCACTGCATGTCCACTACATGTACATACTCCACTACATGTCCACTACATGTACATACTCCACTACATGTCCACTACATGTACATACTCCACTACATGTCCACTACATGTACATACTCCACTACATGTCCACTACATGTACATACTCCACTACATGTACATACTCCACTACATGTACATACTCCACTGCATGTCCACTACATGTACATACTCCACTACATGTACATACTCCACTACATGTCCACTACATGTACATGTCCACTACATGTACATACTCCACTACATGTACATACTCCACTACATGTACATACTCCACTACATGTACATACTCCACTACATGTCCACTACATGTACATACTCCACTACATGTACATACTCCACTGCATGTCCACTACATGTACATACTCCACTACATGTCCACTACATGTACATACTCCACTACATGTCCACTACATGTACATACTCCACTACATGTTCATACTCCACTACATGTACATACTCCACTACATGTACATACTCCACTACATGTCCACTACATGTACAGGCAACATAAATCATCCACTAGACAGTGTGACACTGTAATTGCCAGAATTAGGCTGGGATATCTATATCTATGGCAGGTGACTGCAGGTAATGAATCCCCCAATGGTGAACATTCCAACTGTAAACTGTGAACAAGAGCTGGGACATACTCTCCAACACTATATCTGTGATTGTCATGTTATCAATAATTTCAGACCAAATGGTATGAGGTACTTTGAGCTCTGTAACTACTTCATACACTCAGGAATATTGGAAGATATTCATGTGCTCTACCCTGAGTGTACTAGTGCAGGCTAATAGATCAGCCTCGCATATGATGTTGTCTCCTGATTCATGTATGACTAACCATCCTGTGAGATGGGGATATTAGATGAACTTATAGCTTGTCTTTGGTCTACACTGTGTAATCCCTCATATAGAATAGTGCAGCAGCACATTGCTGTGTATACTTTGTACTGGGGTCATTGGAAACAATTTTGTCTTGTATCAATAAATAGATTGACCCATAATGTAATTGATACAAGACCTCAGTAGAAATGTAAATAAATAAAAATAAATAAATAGATTATTTAGGTAAACGTACATACAAACATAATGAGATACAAGCAGAATGGTGGATTTCTAGATAGTGTTATTATATTCTATGCCTAAAGCCACTAATATGCACAGCGTTTCATACAAGATGTGGGAAAAACACTTAAAAACTAAGACTTAAGACTAAATGAGATCAAAAGCATGAAGTGAACTGAAGTAGAAGAAAGAATTACCATAATTACATGTCGAATTAACAACAACAATTGCAACTGACGAGCGATAGTAATTTTGAGTAAATATACTGACGGACTTCAATTTTCTTAAGTTTATACATGTCCACTGTCACAGGGCCCACATTGTCTCCTCTGAGGAGACACCACTGTCACAGGGGCCCACATTGTCTCCTCTGAGGAGACACCACTGTCACAGGGGCCACATTGTCTCCTCTGAGGAGACACCACTGTCACAGGGCCCACATTGTCTCCTCTGAGGAGACACCACTGTCACAGGGGCCCACATTGTCTCCTCTGAGGAGACACCACTGTCACAGGGCTCACATTGTCTCCTCTGAGGAGACACCACTGTCACAGGGGCCCACATTGTCTCCTCTGAGGAGACACCACTGTCACAGGGCCCACATTGTCTCCTCTGAGGAGACACCACTGTCACAGGGGCCACATTGTCTCCTCTGAGGAGACACCACTGTCACAGGGCCCACATTGTCTCCTCTGAGGAGACACCACTGTCACAGGGCCCACATTGTCTCCGCTGAGGAGACACCACTGTCACAGGACCCACATTGTCTCCTCTGAGGAGACACCACTGTCACAGGGGCCCGCATTGACTCCTCTGAGGAGACACCACTGTCACAGGGCCCACATTGTCTCCTCTGAGGAGACACCACTGTCACAGGGGCCCGCATTGACTCCTCTGAGGAGACACCACTGTCACAGGGCCCGCATTGACTCCTCTGAGGAGACACCACTGTCACAGGGCCCACATTGTCTCCTCTGAGGAGACACCACTGTCACAGGGCCCACATTGTCTCTTCTGAGGAGACACCACTGTCACAGTGGCCACATTGTCTCCTCTGAGGAGACACCACTGTCACAGGGCCCACATTGTCTCCTCTGAGGAGACACCACTGTCACAGGGGCCACATTGTCTCCTCTGAGGAGACACCACTGTCACAGGGGCCACATTGTCTCCTCTGAGGAGACACCACTGTCACAGGGCCCACATTGTCTCCTCTGAGGAGACACCACTGTCACAGGGGACCACATTGTCTCCTCTGAGGAGACACCACTGTCACAGGGGCCCACATTGTCTCCTCTGAGGAGACACCACTGTCACAGGGCCCACATTTGTATAACGGTGGTATTGCCTCCTCTGGGGGGGGGGAGGATGTAGGCGTTTTCCTGGACAGTAAACATCATAGAAAAGTTAGCAGATTAGAGGCCCTCGAGTATCAGGACCCAATCACTGGTTACTGTGAGTGTGTCAGGATATCATCACCGGGACACCTGCTAGTACCGGGACACAGTCACTTGTTACTGTGAGTGTGTCAGGATATCATCACCAGGACACCTGCTAGTACCGGGACACAGTCACTGGTTACTGTGAGTGTGTCAGGATATCATCACCAGGACACCTGCTAGTACCGGGACACAGTCACTGGTTACTGTGAGTGTGTCAGGATATCATCACCAGGACACCTGCTAGTACCGGGACATAATCACTGGTTACTTTGAGTGTGTCAGGATAGCGAACATTGGACTCTGAAAGACTTCTGTAACGTGAGCGGGAGAAGCCAGCGGCCTTGAAGTAGTGCCAAGGATTCAGGAGAGTGGGACTAAACACTTCGCGCTCCCTGGAGTAAACTGTGTACTTTCTGGGTTTGGGCTGTTCGTTTTGGGCCACCAAGCGGCGACACTAAATTGTTTATAATCTTTTCGGTCTGCTCACCTTAATATTCCATGTATGTATTTAAATTTGGTATCAATTTGTTCACAAGAGAATGCTCTAGAGGAATATATATGTAAAATTTCACCAAACTCGACATGAGACCCGCACCAAATAAAAAACTATGGCGATCGTTAGCCGGGAGTGTCAAACCGCGCTGAAATGTTTATGATCTTTTCATGTTTGTCAACCCCGGAATTGTTCTATGTCGTTAATTTTGATATCACGGTGACCGCAATAAAATTCCCTACACGGACATATACATATAAATGTAGAATCATGATCGCGACCCACTCTCAAGAGTGTGGGAAGTGGCTGAAGTGTTATCTCTTACCACACACCCGACAGCATATCAGGGAAACACCTATTGAAATGTGTATACTCTTTCACTGTCCTGACCTTAATTATCGATGTACGTTTTTCATTTTTGTACCAATGTGCTCGCAATAGAATGTTATAGAAGAACACAAGTATAAATGTCACCAAAGCATGAATTAGACCAGCACCAAATAAAGAACTACGTCGATCACTAGCCATGAGCCCCAAACAGCGACGAAATGTTTCTATTCTCTTCAGGGTTGTCAACTCCACACTTGTCCTACAGCGTTAAATTTGGTATCACTGAGATCGCAATAAAATTCCCTACACGGACATATGCATATAAATGTAGAATCATGGTAGCGGCCCACCCGCAAGAGTGTGGGAAGTGGCTGAAGTGTTCCCTCTTACCACATACCTGACTGCAGATAGGCGAAACACCTATTGAAAAGTGTAAATTCTTTTCACTGTCCTGACCTTAATTTTCGTAGTATGTACTTAATTTATGTACCAATGTCTTCGCAATAGAATGTTCTAGAAGAACATATGTATAAAATGTCACACAAGGATGCGTTAGACCGGCACCAAATCAAAAACTACGTCGATTACACTGGTCGTGTCAACAATACAATGGTCTTACCACGTAGATGCC
This sequence comes from Procambarus clarkii, assembly GCF_040958095.1. NCBI lineage: Eukaryota > Metazoa > Arthropoda > Malacostraca > Decapoda > Cambaridae > Procambarus > Procambarus clarkii. The sequence continues at coordinate 2,647,999 of NC_091195.1, read as the reverse complement.
GTTCTCCCAAATAGGCTATGAGGCTGTTAAAAAAAACGAAAATTTAATGGCAAACATTTTTATACTATCACCAAGTCGATCGGATATGAATTGGATTTTATAGAAATATTTTTTTCAAATGACGCTTGAGGTGCATTCAAGAGAAAAAAAATATGTCGTGCTGAAGCGACATATGGGTGCGAAAGTGCTAAATTGTGTGCAATCTAAAGGCGCTCATTTTGAAACCATTACCAGATTGATCGGATAAAATTTAAAGTTTTAACAAATATTTTAATGAACGACTCCGGACGTCGTCGCTAAAGCGGGGAAGTGCTCTAGCGACCACTAATTATTCTCTGTACTAATCCTAAGAGCCGTGATTAAGCTCTGTACTATCCTAAGAGCCGTGATTAAGCTCTGTACTATCCTAAGAGCCGTGATTAAGCTCTGTACTATCCTAAGAGCCGTGATTAAACTCTGTACTTTCCTAGGAGCCGTGATTAAGCTCTATACTATCCTAAGAGCCGTGATTAAGCTCTGTACTATCCTACGAGCCGTGATTAAGCTCTGTACTATCCAAAGAGCCGTGATTAAGCTCTGTACTATCCTAAGAGCCGTGATTAAGTTCTATACTATCCTAGGAGCCATGATTAAGCTCTGTACTATCCTAAGAACCGTGATTAAGCTCTGTACTATCATAAGAGTCGTGATTAAGCTCTATACTATCCTAAGAGCCGTGATTAAGCTCGGTACTATCCTAAGAGCCGTGATTAAGCTCTATACTATCCTAAGAGCCGTGATTAAGCTCTGTACTATCCTAAGAGCCGTGATTAAGCTCTGTACTATCCTAAGAGTCGTGATTAAGCTCTGTACTATCCTAAGAGCCGTGATTAAGCTCTGTAATATCCTAAGAGCCGTGATTAAGCTCTATACTATCCTAAGAGCCGTGATTAAGCTATGTACTATCCTAAGAACCGTGATTAAGAAGTCAGTGTTTACCATGCGGGTTGAGTGTACCGGGGGAGGGGGACAACACCTGTGTGTTCGTACAGTTGTGTACACGTCTGTGTGTGTGTGTGTCAGCACGGGTGACAGGTGTGCCGGTGTGTGTGTGTGTCAGCACGGGTGACAGGTGTACAAGGGTGTGTGTGTGTTAGCACGGATGACAGGTGTTCCGCGCTGGGTGTGTGTGTCAGCACGGGTGACAGGTGTACAGGGGTGTGTGTGTGTCAGCACGGGTGACAGGTGTACCAGGGTGTGTGTGTGTGTCAGCACGGGTGACAGGTGTACCGCAGTGGGTGTGTGTGTCAGCACGGGTGACAGGTGTACAGGGGTGTGTGTGTGTCAGCACGGGTGACAGGTGTACCGATGTGTGTGTCAGCACGGGTGACAGGTGTACCGGTGTGTGTGTGTTAGCCCGGGTGACAGGTGTACCGGGGTGTGTGTGTGTGTTAGCACATGTGACAGGTGTACCGCGCTGGGTGTGTGTGTCAGCACGGGTGACAGGTGTACAGGGGTGTGTGTGTGTCAGCACGGGTGAAAGGTGTACCGGGGTGTGTGTGTGTCATCACGGGTGACAGGTGTACCAGGGTGTGTGTGTCAGCACATGTGACAGGTGTACCGGTGTGTGTGTCAGCACGGGTGACAGGTGTACCAGGGTGTGTGTGTGTCAGCACGGGTGACAGGTGTACCAGGGTGTGTGTGTCAGCACGGGTGACAGGTGTACCAGGGTGTGTGTGTGTCAGCACGGGTGACAGGTGTACCCGGGTGTGTGTGTCAGCACGGGTGACAGGTGTACCGGGGTGTGTGTTTCAGCACGGGTGACAAGTGTACCAGGGTGTGTGTGTGTCAGCACGGGTGACAGGTGTACCGGTGTGTGTGTGTGTGTCAGCACGGGAGACAGGTGTACCGATGTGTGTGTGTCAGCACGGGAGACAGGTGTACCGGTGTTACGGACCCGAGTCCAGCGTCCGAGCACGGAGCAGTGACGACAACGCCATCTGTGGGTCAGCTCCCGAAACCCCCTCCAAATGGACGACGCCATCTAGTGAGGACGAGATATACCGGCCACAGGGGGTGGTTTCCCGTCTTCTTCAGCTCGTAACGTAGCCGCTGCTGACCTCTGGTGAGGTGGAGCTTAGGCAGAAACGCCATCTATGGAGTGGATAGGTGGACGTTTGTGTCTAAGCCTGTAAGTGAGGTGTCCTAGAGTGTCCCCAACACTAATGACGTGTCTGATTACAGAGTCGACCTGGGACTGCTGTATTCGACGTTGGATCAGTCTACCCAAGGCAGCCATAGTCTCTCCACGTGTTTGCTGCAGAAGCTGTGAGTTGCTCCCGGAAGAACACTGCTGAGAGTGTTAGCCTGCCTGTGACGTGACAGAGTTGAGGAATCGTCTTACCCGGGGGTTGACTGGTGGAAGAGACTAGCCACTGTGGTGCTATAGAGAGGAGAGTGATCAGCGGAATCACACGAGGCTCCTGCCTAGGGCTCGCAACCCTAGTATCGGTCGTGGAGGGGCCTACGCAGCGGGGCTGATTGGAACCTGCCAGCTACAGGCTGGATTTGTGGTTGAAGGCCTCCACGACAGTCCACCTAGTGGGACTGTGATTTGGCTGGCCTGTGGCCAGGGTAGATTCGCCTAGAGAATCAAAGGATTCATCGTGAGGCCACGAGAAGAGAACCAGGGCTACTCATCTTGAGCACCGTAGAGCATCCTGTGTCTTCGGAGGAAGACAAGTTATTGTATATAAGTGTAGTTATAGCCCCAGCGAGTGACTGTGAGATATTTATTTATGGTGGTGGTTAATATATATATTTAAATTAGTGAATTTGTATCCCTTCCCCTTTAATTTACTTGCGTTACGGAACACACCCCTTGAAAGCCACTACTAACTTGGGGCCGGATACCCAAACTCTAATAACATCAGAGAAGAACCCCAGTTGCGACCCAATAGGGCCGTAACAACTGGGGTGTGTGAGTGTACTCACCTAATTGTGCTTGCGGGGGTTGAGCTCTGGCTCTTTGGTCCCGCCTCTCAACCGTCATTCAACTGGTGTACAGATTCCTGAGCCTATTGGGCTCTATCATATCTACATTTGAAACTGTGTATGGAGTCAGCCTCCACCACATCACTTCCTAATGCATTCCATTTACTAACTACTCTGACACTGAAAAAGTTCTTTCTAACGTCTCTGTGGCTCATTTGGGTACTCAGCTTCCACCTGTGTCCCCTTGTTCGCGTCCACCAGTGTTGAATAGTTCATCCTTGTTTACCCGGTCGATTCCCCTGAGGATTTTGTAGGTTGTGATCATGTCCCCCCTTACTCTTCTTTCTTCCAGTGTCGTAAGGTGCATTTCCCGCAGCCTTTCCTCATAACTCATGCCTCTTAGTTCTGGGACTAGTCTAGTAGCATACCTTTGGACTTTTTCCAGTTTCGTCTTGTGCTTGACAAGGTACGGGCTCCATGCTGGGGCCGCATACTCCAGGATTGGTCTTACATATGTGGTGTACACGATTCTGAATGATTCCTTACACAGGTTCCTGAACGCCGTTCTGATGTTAGCCAGCCTCGCATATGCCGCAGACGTTATTCTCTTTATGTGGGGTTCAGGAGACAGGTTTGGTGTGATATCAACTCCTAGATCTTTCTCTCTGTCTGTTTCATTAAGTACTTCATCTCCTATTCTGTATCCTGTGCCTGGCCTCCTGTTTCCACTGCCTAGTTTCATTACTTTGCATTTACTCGGGTTGAACTTCAACAGCCATTTGTTGGACCATTCACTCAGTCTATCCAAGTCATCTTGTAGCCTCCTACTATCATCCTCTGTTTCAATCCTCCTCATAATTTTTGCATCGTCGGCAAACATTGAGAGGAACGAATCTATACCCTCTGGGAGATCATTTACATATACCAGAAACAGTATAGGTCCAAGGACTGACCCCTGCGGGACTCCACTTGTGACGTCTCGCCAATCTGAGACCTCACCCCTCACACAGACTCGTTGTCTCCTGTTGCTTAGGTACTCCTCTATCCACCGGAGTACCTTCCCTCTCACTCCAGCCTGCATCTCCAATTTTCGCACTAGCCTCTTGTGTGGCACTGTATCAAAGGCTTTCTGACAATCCAAAAATATGCAGTCTGCCCACCCTTCTCTTTCTTGCCTTATTTTTGTTGCCTGATCGTAGAAATCAAGTAACCCTGTGAGGCAGGACCTGCCATCCCTGAACCCATGTTGATGCTGTGTTACAAAGTTCCTTCGCTCCAGATGCTCCACTAGTTTTTTTCGCACAATCTTCTCCATCAGCTTGCATGGTATGCAGGTTAGGGACACTGGCCTGTAGTTCAGTGCCTCCTGTCTATCCCCTTTCTTGTATATCGGGACTACGTTAGCTGCTTTCCAAATATCTGGCAGTTCCCCTGTTGCCAGTGATTTGTTATACACTATGGAGAGTGGTAGGCTCAGTTCTCTTGCTCCTACCTTTAGAACCCAAGGGGAGATTCCATCTGGGCCTATAGCCTTCGTCACGTCCAACTCTAGTAACACTTCCTTACTTCCCCACTGGTAATCTCAAACTCTTCCAGTGGTTCCTGGTTAGCTATTCCCTCACTTACCTCTGGAATTTCTCCGTGCTCTAAGGTGAAGACCTCCTGGAATTTCTTATTCAATTCCTCACACACTTCCTTGTCATTTGTAGTGAATCCTTCCGCCCCTATCCTTAATCTCATAACCTGTTCCTTTACTGTTGTTTTTCTCCTAATGTGGCTACGCAACAATTTAGGCTGAGTCTTTGCCTTGCTTGCGATGTCATTTTCGTATTGTCTTTCTGCCTCTCTTCTCATCCTGACATATTCATTCCTGGCATTCTGGTATCTTTCTCTGCTCTCCAGTGTCCCTGTTATTCCTATAGTTTCTCCATGCCCTTTTACTTTGCTGCTTAGCTAGCCTACATCTTTGATTAAACCATGGGTTTCTCATCTTCATTTCTCTGTTTTCCTTTTGGACTGGGACAAACTTGTTTGCTGCGTCCTTGCACTTCTGCGTGATGTAATCCATCATATCTTGGGCCGTCTTTCCCCTGAGCTCTGTTTCCCATGCTATATCTGTTAGGAATTTTCTTATCCCCTCATAGTTTCCCTTTCGGTATGCTAACCTTTTGGTTTCCGTATCCCTCCTCGAGTTCAATAACCCTTCTTCAATCAAGTACTCAAACACCAGTACACTGTGGTCGCTCATTCCTACTGGGTCCTCAAAACCGATTTCTCTTATGTCGGAGTACGCAGTGTGTGTCAGCACGGGAGACAGGTGTCCCGGGGTGTGTGTGTCAGCACGGGAGACAGGTGTACAGGAGTGTGTGTGTGTCAGCACGGTTGATAGGTGTACCAGGGTATGTGTGTGTCAGCACGGGTGACAGGTGTACCAGGGTGTGTGTGTGTGTGTCAGCATGGGTGACAAGTGTCCCGGGGTGTGTGTGTGTCAGCACGTGTGACAAGTGTCCCGGGGTGTGTGTGTGTCAGTATGGGAGACAGGTGTACAGGGGTGTATGTCACCACGGGTGACAGGTGTACCGGGGTTTGTGTCAGCACGGGTGACAAGTACTCACTTAGTTGTGTTTGCGGGGGTTGAACTTTGGCTCTTTGGTCCCGCCTCTGAACCGTCAATCAACTGGTGTACAGATTCCAGAGCCTACTGAGCTCTATCATATCTACATTTGAAACTGTGTATGGAGTCAGCCTCCACCACATCTCTGCCTAATGCATTCCACTTGTCAACTACTCTGACACTGAAAAAGTTCTTTCTAACGTCCCTGTGGCTTATTTGGGTACTCAGTTTCCACCTGTGTCCCCTTGTTCGCGTACATCCAGTGTTGAATAGTTTATCCTTGTCTACCCTGTCAATTCCCTGAGGATTTTGTAGGTAGTGATCATGTCTCCCCTCACCCTTCTGTCTTCCAATGTCGAAAGGTGCATTTCCCGCAGTCTTTCTTCGTAACTCATGCCTCTTAGTTCTGGGACCAGTCTAGTAGTATACCTCTGAACTTTTTCCAGCTTCGTCTTTTGCTTGACAAGGTACGGGCTCCATGTTGGGGGCTCCATACTCCAGGATTGGTCTTACGTATGTGGTGTACAAGATTCTAAACGATTCCTTACAGCTTCCTGAAGGCTGTTCTTATGTTAGCCAGCCTTGCATATGCCGCAGACGTAATTCTTTTCATGTGGGCTTCAGGAGACAGGTTTTGGTGTGATATCAATTCCTAGATCTTTCTCTCTTTTGTTTCATTAAGTACTTCATCTCCTGAAGTGTACTCCTTCATCTAAGTGTAGTGGGATGTGTGTGTGTCAGCACGGATGACAGGTGTACCGGGGTGTGTGTGTGTCAGCACGGGTGACAGGTGTACCTGGGTGTGTGTGTGTCAGCACGGGTGACAGGTGTACCGGGGTGTGTGTGTGTCAACACGGGTGACAGGTGTACCTAGGTGTGTGTGTGTCAGCACGGGTGACAGGTGTACCGGGGTGTGTGTGTGTCAGCACGGGTGACAGGTGTACCGGGGGTGTGTGTGTGTCAGCACGGGTGACAGGTGTACCGGGGTGTGTGTGTGTGTCAGCACGGGAGACAGGTGTACCGGGGTGTGTGTGTGTCAGCACGGGTGACAGGTGTACCTGGGTGTGTGTGTCAGCACGGGTGACAGGTGTACCGGGGTGTGTGTGTGTCAGCACGGGTGACAGGTGTACCTGGGTGTTTGTGTGTCAGCACGGGTGACAGGTGTACCGGGGTGTGTGTGTGTCAGCACGGGAGGACAGGTGTACCGGGGTGTGTGTCAGCACGGGTGACAGGTGTACCCGGGTGTGTGTGTGTGTCAGCACGGGTGACAGGTGTACCGGTGTGTGTGTGTGTCAGCACGGGTGACAGGTGTACCGGGGTGTGTGTGTGTGTCAGCACGGGAGACAGGTGTACCGGGGTGTGTGTGTGTGTGTCAGCACGGGTGACAGGTGTACCGGGGTGTGTGTGTGTGTCAGCACGGGTGACAGGTGTACCGGGGTGTGTGTGTCAGCACGGGTGACAGGTGTACCAGGGTGTGTGTGTGTCAGCACGGGTGACAGGTGTACCGGGGTGTGTGTGTCAGCACGGGAGACAGGTGTACCGGTGTGTGTGTGTGTCAGCACGGGAGACAGGTGTACCGGGGTGTGTGTGTGTCAGCACGGGTGACAGGTGTACCAGGGTGTGTGTGTGTCAGCACGGGAGACAGGTGTACCGGAGTGTGTGTGTGTCAGCACGGGTGACAAGTGTACTGGGGTGTGTGTGTGTGTGTCAGGACGAGAGACAAGTGTACCGGTGTGTGTGTGTGTCAGCACGGGTGACAGGTTGTACCGGTGTGTGTGTGTGTGAGCACGGGTGACAGGTGTACCGCGGTGTGTGTGTGTGTGAGCACGGGTGACAGATGTACTGGTGTGTGTGTGTGTGTGTGTGTGTTAAAACGGATGACAGGTGTACCCGGGGTGTGTGTGTGTCAGCACGGGTGACAGGTGTACCGCGGTGTTGTGTGTGTGTGAGCACGGGTGACAGATGTACTGGTGTGTGTGTGTGTGTGTGTGTGTTAAAACGGGTGACAGGTGTACCGGGGTGTGTGTGTGTCAGCACGGGTGACAGGTGAACCGGGGTGTGTGTGTGTGTCAGCACGGGTGACAGGTGTACCGCGATGTGTGTGTGTGTCAGCACGAGTGACAGGTGTACCGGGGTGTGTGTGTGTCAGCACCGGTGACAGGTGTACCGGGGTGTGTGTGTGTCAGCACGGGTGAGAGGTGAACCGGGGAGTGTGTGTCAGGCCGGGTGACAGGTGTACCGCGGTGGGTGTGTCAGGCCGAGTGACAGGTGTACCGCGGTGGGTGGTGTCAGGCCGGGTGACAGGTGCACAGTGTGAAGACAGGCACTTCATCTCAAGAACCACGGGACGGTAACGACCCTGTACACACCTAATTGTGATTGCTGGGGTTGGGCTTCAGCTCTTTGAACCCGCCTCTTAACCAGTGAAGCTCTTCATATAGACCAGCCATGAGTATCAAGGAAAGAATGTTAAATTGTTGGAAGCAAACCCACAGACAAGACCAACTAAAATTATACTCAAAGACAACAGTATTCATGTTGCAGTGGAATATCTCGAGGACTGTGAAGAGACTGTCTGGGTCAGGCGCAACACTGGACCAGAAGGACTGCCCAAAAATCAAACAATAACTCTTTTGGAAGGGGAGACCTACCCCCAGTCATTAAATTATCAGGCATGATGGCGTGCAAGGTGGAGAGGTATATTGGCTGCCCATCTTTATGTGGCAACTGTCAACGGTGGGATCACAGAACGTGGCAATGTGATCGCCCAACTAGGTGTGAGTGTTGCAGTGGCTCTCACGACACCAAGCAGTGTCTGGCTAAGCTTACACCGGGTGAGGGTGGCGGGGTAATGCCTAAATGTGTCAACTGTAAGCAGCCCTCCACCATACCTGGAACAGTTATTGCACCTTGAGGCCTGATTGACGGGGCTCGAGAGGAACACCGAATCAAGCCGCAGGTGGACCAGTGAACAGAGACGGGAATGGCTCCGTGGACAGTACCGCAGCAAGCCAGGGTCCAGACCAGGACAATAGACCGGCAACCGTCTGGTGTAGTGATCAATCAATGAATAGGAGAACCAGGGTCAGGAGGGCAATCAGGCATGGGCCATGGTCACGAGCAGTGTAGCCAGTCACCTCCACTTCTCCATCCCTGAGGGCTTCCAACCACTTCCCCTTCCCGGGAACCCACCCACACCTCAATTCTACCTTAATCGATACGAATTAAATATAAGGACAAGGTACCCCATGGAGTGAGCGGGTAAATGGGGACGGGGGGAAGAATTAGTGGAGGGGGGGGCAGGGGGGAGAGGAAGGGTTTTAAGGTTGAGATAAAGTGCCAGGACTAGACCCAGCTTGCATGGAGTTTACGCGTTTTTATGACCGTATTAAGCAATGGAAGCAAGGAGTCGGTATTTTGTGACACATTCCGTCTTTTCAAGCGCACCCACGGAGATAGCAGCCCTCAGCTGAGTGAGTCCTGGAGGCTCACACCAGCAGAGGTTTGACTCCACTAGTCAACATCGTGTCCCCCCCACCCTCAGAGTCACTGCTAAACGGGAGTTAGCCACCTTCTCCACCCCCCCCCCCCCTCATAGTCACTGCTAAACGGGAGTTAGCACCTTCTCCACCCCCCCCCTCAGAGTCACTGCTAAACGGGAGTTAGCACCTTCTCCCCTCCCCCCTCAGAGTCACTGCTAACGGAAGCTAGCACCTTCCCCCCCCTCCACTAAAGAGGGGGAGAGAGTTAAGGAGTCTGGGGTAGTTAGGAGCTAGATATTTTGAGGAGTGGTTTTGGAGAGGCGAGTGTCATTGGAATATAGGAGCAGGGGGTGGGTCGTAGATCAGGTTAAACAGGTTGTGCATATTTCTAGATCTACTGAGGGGTGTTTCTGAGGAAAGTGTCGTAGTGTTGTGAAACGTGTGACTTCTTGTGATCTGTTATTCCCCATGGTGTCCCAGACCATGTTCAGTGACGGGGTGTTCGCCCATCCGTGCAGAGCTTCACTAGTGGTGAAGTCCAGCCAGTGAGTGTCGAACACCCATCTCGGGGCCCTGTTCTGGGTGCCTTGGAGTTTCTTTTATTTGTTTGTTTTACGAGTGATAGTGGGCTGGGTGTGTATGTAAGGAGTGGGAGAATGAGTGTCTTGTAAAGGTAGAGTTGGTGGCTTGGGAGGTGTCTGAGGGGGAAGAGTTTTTAGAGCTTTTGAGGATATGACTTTTTTAGATGTTATGTGTGTGTGTAAGCGGCGGTTGTGGTCTAATGTTAGGCCCAAGACTGATGTTGTTTGCTCTCATGATGTTGGCTGGGTCAGATGATTGTGAGTAAAGGTTTAGTGGGGCTGGCTCTTGTCGTTTGTTATAGAAGAAGTGGATGATTTTGGATTTGTTAGGGTTTGTTTTCATCCGCCAGTCATTTTCCCAGAAGGTTACTTTGTGTATTTCTTCCTGTGCTTTGCGGGTGAGGGTGTCAATCGAGTATCAAGAGATCAGTTGGATTACGTCGTCATCATAACAGAGGGTCATAGAGGCCAGTATCTTGGGTTCGGAATGTCATTTATGTAGCGTATATATAGGGTCGTTGTACTGAGAGAACTGAGCCTGGGGTACTCCAGCATTTTTGGTTGAAGTATCCTCGTCAGGATCACGTGATCCTCATGAACTCCAGCTAACTGTTAAACTGACACATTAAATGGTGGAAGCTACAATAAAGAGATATTACTTATTTCAATTAAATAAAACTTAACTTACGGCTGCTGCCATCTTCCTGAACCTGAAACCCTGAATGTGCCTGCATTACTGATCTCCTAGGATGGACAGAAATCAATAATTATGAACGCGAAGAACGTAGGAATCTTGGCAATACTGCTTGGGAATTAATTTATAGAACATTCTTTACTTTACTTGTTTTAGATTCAAGAGCAACTTTAATTGCCATTAAATGGAGGAGAACATAGGGGACTCCAGTACAGCATGTAAACCAGAAATATAACGACTCAGATTAGAAACAAAAAAGGGAGTGAAAATATCTAAACACCAAAATACATTACTCAGCACTATATTTTAACAAAAGACACGTATTTATATCCATGCTGTAATTAAGTCCTACGAGGCAATGGTATATCACTGATGGAACATGAGTTATAAAGAGCACCTTACCTTATCCTGCAATTACCGGCCACAGATGTTGAATGGATCTCTCCCTCAGGTCCCTTGGACCTGTCCCCAAGACACACTAACTTATAATTTGTTCACAAGTGTTACCATTGGAAGGATAGCTCCTCCCACAACGTAATACAGTGCCTGGGCTTCTCCCATTATTTTTGGCTACTGCCAATCATTTAAAAACTAGGCCTGAGGTCTGGCTCTCAAGGGCCAGTAAGGGCTTGGCACCTATCTACAGCCAATCACCTTCCAGGTCTGCTTGAAAGATACATGAAATGCCCATAGAGTCGTGTCAGCTCTACCCAGCAGCCCGAAGGAACAAGGCCTCTTTGTAGTTGGCGACAAACACCAGACCTGGCCCACAGCGAGCTGTGTTCACAGAATTGGATGAAATAAGTTCCAGCCTGTCTTATCCAAGATACGGGAAGGGACACTTGACTCGCCTAAGGCTCCATGGGGAAGAAGGGGAGATGAGGCAACGGGGGAGGGGGAGAATGAACAAGGAAGGGGAAGGCGAACAAGGGAAAGGGGCGCAAGTACGCAAGTACTCCCTGCCCTTAAGGGAAAGGAAACGGGGCCTCATCACTTTAGTAAATAACAACATTCCCGCACAGATTATTGATGACCTCCACATAAGGAATGAATATGAATCACTGGGGGTAACCCCTACACTTAAACAATAATGCCCTACATATAATGAACCTATATGTGCCTAAGAATAAACTTGACCTTGACACACTACCTGAATTTGTTAATGAAGGAACCTACCTTGAACCGACCAGCAAGGAACCTACCTTGCTGGTCGGTGACCTTAATGCCAGGCATCCACACTTTGGTGCCAACTGTCATCAGCCCAATGTCAATGGACGGAAACTGTTACTCTATGTTAGAAGAAATGAAAATCTTAGGGTCCTGAGAGATTAACAGCCAACCCACTTCAGATGAGGAAGATTGGACTATGCTCTTCTGCTGAATGCACAGGACACGGATGCCAGTACACAGTCTATGTAGTGACCACTGGGCACTGATTACCACCGTCGACATGATTAAGAGAAGGAAAGAGATAAATAAAAGAAAAAGGTTATCACTAGGACCGGATATGAGGCCGCACTTCATAAACAGGATGAGTGACTGGTTCACGGAATACCAAATCCCAGAAGATATTGATACAATTGTTGATAACCTTTATAACCTAATTGAGAGCTGTCTCAGAGTTCCGTGTCGTACGACTGGGCGAAGTACCCTTCAGAGGAAGAAAATACAATGGTATGAGAACAATTACATAAAGATGCTCAATGCAAATGTAAGAGCATGAGTAGAGAGTAACGGAGACATCCCACTGAAAGCAACCAAGAGCTGTTTAAAACTGTGTGTCAAGTAGCCATGGAAGAGAAGATTAAAGAGCGGGAAAGACAGTGGCTTGACTTTACTAGCTCCATTGAACGAGAAACATCTGCAAGACGAGTGTGGGCAAAAATTCAGATAGGTAAGGGGGCAGAACCCGGCTTGCGACTCACAAAGACCCCAAGGGTAAGGCTGAGGAAGTAATTCACAAGTGGAGTGATACAGCATCCTTCTCCTCCCTCACTGCAGAAATCAGCAGGGAACAGCTCCTGCGACATAATGACAGAAGATTTAGGATAACAAGAGCACAGGCTAGCGATGATGAGTATGGGCAACCAATCACTGCCCAGGAAGTAAGGGCGCTATGAAAAAGAGTAAAAGTACTGCACCTGGTGAAGACGGCGTCACCTACGACATACTCAATGCACTGTGTGAAGTGACTGGGAATCCACTACTCAACCTATTTAACAAGTCATTCCTAAGTGGTGTGATGCCCACACAATGGAAACACACAATAATTGTTCCCGTACCGAAGCCCAATGACCCTGGTAATTACAGACCTATCAGTCTCATGTCATGCACTTGCAAGATGCTTGAAAGGATCATCCTAAACCGACTGTTGCACAAAATAGGCAGGCTAGGGAGGGGGTCAATGGATTTGTTATAGGACAGAGCACAACAAATCGTATAGTTAATTACTTGGCTAATGCCACAGCTAAGTACTCTGTATTTGTTGATATCAAAGGAACCTTCGACAAAGCGCAGGGGATTGCGATCCTGGACAAGCTTGCATACATGGGTGTCAAGGGGAGACTCATGAAATGGGTTGAAGACTACCTCACAGGGAGGAAAGCCAAGGTTTGCTTCAATGGAGCAGTCTCAAGAACAATGAATATGGAACTCGGGACCCCCTAGGCGGAGTTGTCCAACAAAAGTTGGGCAGCTTTTCAGTCCGTTAATGAATGAGTTCCATAGACTAGGTCCCTTTATTTGCATAGTGTTTACACAGATTAAGTTTGACTGTAGGGACATCAAAGAGATATTTATTTCAGGTGTGGTGATTATGGGTTTTATTACATCTGTCTAGGAAGAGTTTCAGAACAGGGTTTGCATTTAAGAACAGGGTTTTGTAAATGTAAATGGCACAAGAGAATGTGTGGAGTGATTTTATGTTTATCATGTTTAGGGATTTAAACAAGGGGGCGCTGAGTGTTGTCTGAGAGCACAGTTTGTATTGTTCTGATAGAAGATTTTTGCTGAGTGATGATTGGCTTGAGGTAGTTTGCAGTGGGTGAACCCCATGCAGATACCATCTGTAAGATAGGGTTAGATTAGCGCATAGTATAGTGAGAGGAGAGCAGAGTTTGGAACATAATATCTGATTGTAAAGAAAACTCCAACCGTTTTTTGAGACTTTCTTGGTTATGTGTTGTATGTGGGTGCTGAAGTTAAATCTCTTGTCTATGTATAGGGCAAGGAACTTTCCATCATTTTCATTGCTGATGTTAACATTGTCTATCTGAAGCTGAATTGCATTTGTTGATTTGCTTCCAAATATGATGTAGTAGGTCTTTTCTATGTTTAGTGTGAGTTGGTCGGTTGACATCCAAAATTGTATTTTTTAATTTCATAATTTAATGTGTGTGGGTTGGGGTCTGAGTAGATGAGTTGCTTTACATTCCAGTAAGTAATGCAATAGAGGCGCCTCTGCATTTGTACCACAGATATGACACTCTTTAACAATTGGGTTTATTATACCTCCCAGCAGCACTTGTAACCAAGTCTGAGTCTGTGTATGGCTACTGAAATGTCTCTGGATAATGTTTGTGAGTCGCTATGATTTTTAGCACCCTTTATTTGTCCGTTTGGGATTTGACGTCCAAATGCAGCGTTCCATTCGAATGAGCGGGTTGATAGTAGTAAACCCATCAGCTTGCTGACTTGGTGTTAGCTTGAAATATTATTACATATATCACTGAAGTTGTTGAATAAAGTACTGTTGTTAATTTAGAGGCTAAGATGACCCATGCGTCAGAATGAGACAACATAAGAATGTCAAGGATATTAGGAATACATTTATTACAAGGATTATAACCGAGACTAAACGAGTTGTATATCAGTGGGACCAGGTTTGTGATCGGAGACCTCTGTACTTTACCACTCAAGCAGCAAGCCAACTCGCCACCCTTCTTGGCAGTATCATCTATGGTCATATGTTTGATATGTAAGTTAACCAAGTTTTTGGTGTTGGGCTTTACACCTAACAACCTTTGGATTGTTCTTAAACCGTGCCACAAGCTAGCTTACTGACCCACCACCAAATATAGTTAGTCTTGTAGTCTTGGACTAAACTAAACTTTCTGTATGCTGAACATCTGAACTAAGTTTTTTAATGAAGGAAATTAATTTGACTATGATCTATAACACATCTTTTAAGTGTAGGATTTTGGATAGTAGGACTAATTAATGGTAATTTGTTAAATTTGTATGAGAAAAGCTGTCAATGGTTCTCTCATTGCATCTTTGGCATTTTTATCTTTTTGTTCCTAAGTAGCTTGAACAATGCACTATTTGCCCAACATTGATGCTAAAATTACTTCTTCTTTTTTTATATAAACTCAGCATAATACTTTTACTGTGAGACCAACGTAGGTAACTCATCTCTTTGAAAAGGAGTTTCTCAAATCATAGTTAAGATCCAGACACATTTATTTAAATATTTATGCAATTGCTACTGCTCATATTCGGCTGCGTCGCGTCCATCAAGTTTCTTCTGACGTATACGCGACGCATCGTGATGCTTCAGCCAGTAACTGGTGGTGCTCCAGCCATATGGCTCAGTGATCGTGATACTTCAGCCAGTAACTGGTGGTGCTCCAGCCAGTAACTGGTGGTGTTCCAACCATATGGCTCAGTGCTCATGATACTTCAGCCAGTAACTGGTGGTGCTCCAGCCATATGGCTCAGTGCTCGTGATGCTTCAGCCAGTAACTGGTGGTGCTCCAGCCATATGGCTCAGCGCTTGTTGATACGTTGGCTAATGGCCAATTTTCTGCTTTCATTAAATAAATTCCTGAGATTGTGAACAAAAGACGAATAAACTAATAGTCACAAAAAAATTAATAGAAGGAGGAAAAATATTTTACACTGTCCCTTAGGTTACTGTTTCACAACGCCATCCTCCAGAAATTATAGTATCTATAGCTACTGCGGATGGAATATACAAAATATAAACTGTTGTACTCAGAAAAAGTTCACATTATGTAAAATTGGAATCCTAAATGACATAACAAAAACTGAAACAGCCTAGACTGTCCTAGGCCTTGATAAGCACTACTAGGTTGAACACAATCTTAGGCCTAGTTTAGTACACATATGTACATTACTAGAAAAAGTTAGGTTTGGTTGTGGCCAAATTTCTCGTGCCCTCTACAAAATAAATGTTACAAAACGGTGATTTTGTGTGTGTAACAGTTAATATTTTGTACACTCTATCTATAGCGGCTATAGATTCTCTCATATTTGGATGACAGGTTGTCAGGGAGCTATACAGTGAGGCAAATTATTCAAAACAAGAATTCAGTGAAGATCAAATAGCAGTAGATCAAGGTCCATTCACGGCTGCATGTTTTTGCTGGATAGCGATAGATCATCTATCACAGCTACTTTAACTTACAGGAACATAACTTACTGGAACGTAACTTACAGGAACATAACTTAAGGAACCCAACTTACAGGAACGTAACTTACAGGAACGTAACTTACCGGAACGTAACTTAAAGGATGCCCAACTTAAAGGAACATTACTTACAGGAACGTAACTTACTGGAACATAACTTACATGAACGTAACTTAAAGGATACACAACCTTCAGGAACATAACTTACAAGGATTATTACCTACAGGATACATACCTTACAGGGAACATACCTTACAAGAAACATAACTTTCAGGAACATAACTTACAAGGAGCATTACCTGCTGGATACATACCTTACAGGGAACATAACTTACAGGAACATAAATTACCTGGTACATAACTTGTGACGCTGAACCCCGGTTCATTCCGAACACAGCGATTACACAACACATAACACCTTGCCTCAGCGACCGTTACTACCACCTATACTCCTACACACACCAGACCCTTGAGGCGTACCACTAGGTTTGTACTGGAACACAATGAATGAACATATGGAAGGTATTTAAAGGCCGTCGGGTTTTTTCATTTAATTACAAAGAATAGACTCTGACAAATAATAACATATTAACATACTATATTAGGTCAATACACTTCCAATACCCCTAGACCACTTGACCTCCGCGATCACCACCCACACTCGTAACTTCCGCCTAAGTCCCTAATACGGAATGATTACTACAATGCTCCACACCCGGTTAGTCTTTCATTCAATACTCACATACTGCAGACTTAACTTAGTCACTATGAACACATCAGGTTTTCGCATAGCTGTCTGCTACACTTCGCTGCTGCCGCAAACGGGGATCCAAAGGACTTGCCAGTTCAACTCCCACAATCAGACTGACTCTCGCCAACCATGGCCTCAACCATTTCACCACTCCTCTCAAGGAAGGTATAATCCGATTAACCTTATCCCTAGAGCGGTAACCTTGATCCTAGAAGCCTGACGAAGAATAATTCCTCTTTCCAGGAATTATTAATTTGGCTAAACAGCTTCGGTCTTAATCCATTAACCTTTCTTAGATATGTGATCCATAGTCTGTCTACTTACATGTACTTCCAATCATCATTCGTTAAGTGTTGAGTATTGATCCTCTAGCTAATAATTCCTACTAACTTGTGGATTACAACACCACTCCCCTCCTTAAACACGCATATGTCCCCATATGCATCATTGCAATGGTTTCATTAGTGCAAGGACCTAGAGGATGTACCCACCATATGAGTACAACTAAGAAATCATCCAATAAGTTCATCATACACACGATGAAATAAATTAAAATTTTCCCCAACATGACTCACAACACTTCTCCAACATATACATTATATTCACATCATAGCACAGGTAAAATAGTCTGTAATAATTTTTCCCATCTCCAACAATGCACATATACCTAAACTGCTGACATATAATTACATACAAACATAACCATAAAATTACATTGACTAGAATGCTGGCACTTAAACAGAAATGACACTAGTCATTAATATATACACAACACATGTATATCTAAGGTTCTTCATCCTTAGTAATAAGTTAATTATAATTTAACATCTTGCCCTGTACTGTTGACATAAGGGCTTACAATGATCACACAATGTTTCACTGGCCTCCTCCACAATTGGCAGCATCATTTCTCTTGTCTTAATGTCCCATGGTTGCTAGGTCATAGATCCTCCATGACCCAGACAAAACCCAGGCTGTCCAGCCTGGTGAATGTTGTCAATGTCCCATCCTTGCTCTGAGCTAACGTGATCCTGGCCTCCAGAGCAACGGAGATTCCTACCCCAGGGTCATGTTCCCTCGGTCTGTGCTGACGTCTCGTTCCAGGGCACCAATCCCAGAACGCTGTAGATACCTCACAGCTCTCTGGTCATCCTTCCTTGCTGTGCTCACCACAGCTGTAGCACATTACTCTAGGCCCATCCGCCCAGAGTGTGTCCACCTGTATTCACACCTTCCCGACCGCTGTACCTGCAAAATATTCCCTCGGAGCCCCCTGGCTCGATCCCATTATTACATAACCCCCTCGGCTCCTTACTCTCTCCCCGTACATAGCCTGAGCGCAGCTGCAAAACCATTGCAGCTGGCCCTTATCCCTGCTTGATGTCAGGGGGCGAATTTCGCCTATAACGTCACGTTGGCTTCACTTCCTCCCCCTTTTTTTTCTAGAATTACTGAATGTAGCCTCATAACTTCCCTTCTACTCTACCTGAAGCTCTGTGACATGATCCCGGCGGACCTTCTCAAGCCTAACACTCAGTAATGGTGCCGATGAGGTAATATACAGTATATACATACACATATATTATCACAATAATTACTTCATTAAATTAATTTCACAACTAATGTTACTAAAGCATCATACTGCCACTGGCTCGCCTCCAGCGAGATTCCCGTAACAATTTAATTAATGAGACATTAGTATATCTACTTGGCTCGCCCACGGCAACCACCAACACCTGAAATTTTGAAATTCTACATTGTAATCTTATCCATAAGACTTACCCACTCCGACTTAATTAATGAAAATATTGAATATTTATTAGTCTTTTATGAGTCTTGCTAGATATATCGACTTAGCTCGCCTAGTGCAGCCACCAACTCCTGCAATTATTCACATTTCATCTTATCCATAAGACTTACCCACTCCGACACACCATTACCTCTGGTCATCCCAACCACTGATGACCTCATTATAACGCCACACATCCCCACAACCACTTCCTGCGTCCTAACGCACTGACCTTGCCACGCCAATACTCACCTTACCGACCACTACATGGCGCCCCTGCGCCACCATATACACCACAACACCACACTCCATACCAGGCGTCCAAAAGCCACTACACTACACCACCCAATGGCGTCCCCAACGCCCTCAACACAACACCCGGCGTCCCCCACGCCCTCAACACAACACACGGCGTCCCCAACGCCCTCAACACAACGCACGGCGTCCCCAACACAACACCCGGCGTCCAAACGCCCTCAACACAACACCCGGCGTCCCCAACGCCCTCAACACAACACACGGCGTCCCCAACGCCCTCAACACAACACACGGCGTCCCCAACGCCCTCAACACAACACACGGCGTCCCCAACGCCCTCAACACAACACACGCGGCGTCCCCCAACACCATTACCACCACAGGCATATGCCTTGCGCCAGAGCGCATCAAAACACCACGAGACGTCACCACCAATAAGTAATCAGACGCCACACACACTCCCTTTTCTCTCGTAATCCGTTAATTACCTGACCAACACTCGTCAGGCATAATTTCTTGTGTAGTGGCCACCCGCCACACACTACCACCTGCGTTAACATACTTCAACGCTAATGTCTACAATACACCCAGTGCTACAACAACCAGTTATGCTACACATGCTACACCTTGGCGCTACAATGCCACCAATGTCATGCACTATACTACATCCATAATATCAACAGTCAAAACATGCACATTTCACTACAGTAAATACTATGCATTACGCTGGCGTTTAATAAGCCACTACACGTGCATTACACTACAAAACCCTGCGTACTAATGCCAATACACAACCATGCACTACACTCGGCGTACAAACGCCAATCCACAGCCATGCACTACTCCCGGCGTCCAAACGCCAATACACACTGCGTCGCCATGTCCCAACGTCACACACCCCCACCAACGGGACACGCTCCCCGTGTCCCACGGTAATATTCTCCATAATGCTACCTGCACCCACAAAAAATCTCCATGGACCTCTCCAGGGTACGCTTGACGTCGAACCCCTGACGTCAAATTATGCGTCGCTCGCTTTGCCCAGGCGTCCATAATTCACTGCGCTTATTTTTTGTATCTTCGTCTGACAACACCAAAAATCGCTCAATATTTTATTATCTTTAAAATATTCGATTTACACTTTACATGAAATTTAATTAACTTCAAATTACGTAGTTTCCACGCTTAATTTCACCTTAGGAACGGTTTCTCACTATTTCGCCTTACCAACGATATAAAACAGCTCCAAGGTGCGGCTAGCTTGGCCCACCCATCGCTTGGCCCGCACATGGCCACACATGGCCCACGCTGGCCCACATTCACCCGCGCTAGTTTACCTCGCCACTCTGTATACTCCGCACTACGAACACTGTATAATCCGCACTACGAACACTGTATAATCCGCACTACGAACACTGTATAATCCGCACTACGAACACTGCACTTGTTTTGGATCCCGATGCATCAGTGGTCCAGACTTGCATCTTAGCCGTTTCTCATTGCGGGAATCTGGAAAGAAAGAAATAAACCCCACATGTGCCCCACAATGGCCTAGTCCCTTTAATTTACTAACTCCTCTGACCTGGTCTCACCTGACCCTCCTTTCCTCTGTCTAGTAACCACCATTCTCACCATAACCCGACGTCTACCATTTCCCGAACATTCCCTCACCAACTAAACCAGAAACACACTTCCTTCATCTTGCAAAGTGTTCCAAAACCTGTTTGCGCTGCCACCAAATATGTCGTGTACCAATTCCCTAACATTCCCTCACCAACAAAACCAGGAACACTATGAAGGGACACATGGAAGTATTTAAAGGCCGTCGGGTTTTGTCATTTAATTGCAAAGAATAGACTCTGACAAATAATAACATATTAACATACTATATTAGGTCAATACACTTCCAATACCCCTAGACCACTTGACCTCCGCGATCACCACCCACACTCGTAACTTCCGCCTAAGTCCCTAATACGGAATGATTACTACAACGCTCCACACCCGGTTAGTCTTTCATTCAATACTCACATACTGCAGACTTAACTTCGTCACTATGATCACATCAGGTTTTCGCATAGCTGTCTGCTACACTTCGCTGCTGCCGCAAACGGGGATCCAAAGGACTTGCTAGTTCAACTCCCACAATCAGACTGACTCTCGCCAACCATGGCCTCAACCATTTCACCACTCCTCTCAAGGAAGGTATAATCCGATTAACCTTATCCCTAGAGCGGTAACCTTGATCCTAGAAGCCTGACGAAGAATAATTCCTCTTTCCAGGAATTATTAATTTGGCTAAACAGCTTCGGTCTTAATCCATTAACCTTTCTTAGATATGTGATCCATAGTCTGTCTACTTACATGTACTTCCAATCATCATTCGTTAAGTGTTGAGTAATGATCCTCTAGCTAATAATTCCTACTAACTTGTGGATTACAACACCACTCCCCTCCTTAAACACGCATATGTCCCCATATGCATCATTGCAATGGTTTCATTAGTGCAAGGACCTGGAGGATGTACCCACCATATGAGTACAACTAAGAAATCATCCAATAAGTTCATCATACACACGATGAAATAAATTAAAATTTTCCCCGACATGACTCACAACACTTCTCCAACATATACATTATATTCACATCATAGCACAGGTAAAATAGTCTGTAATAATTTTTCCCATCTCCAACAATGCACATATACCTAAACTGCTGACATATAATTACATACAATCATAACCATAAAATTACATGACCAGAATGCTGGCACTTAAACAGAAATGACACTAGTCATTAATATATACACAACACATGTATATCTAAGGTTCTTCATCCTTAGTAATAAGTTAATTATAATTTAACATCTTGCCCTGTACTGTTGACATAAGGGCTTACAATGATCACACAATGTTTCACTGGCCTCCTCCACAATTGGCAGCATCATTTCTCTTGTCTTGTCCCATGGTTGCTAGGTCATAGATCCTCCATGACCCAGACAAAACCCAGGCTGTCCAGCCTGGTGAATTTGTCAATGTCCCATCCTTGCTCTGAGCTAACGTGATCCTGGCCTCCAGAGCAACGGAGATTCCTACCCCAGGGTCATGTTCCCTCGGTCTGTGCTGACGTCTCGTTAGGGCACCAATCCCAGAACGCTGTAGATACCTCACAGCTCTCTGGTCATCCTTCCTTGCTGTGCTCACCACAGCTGTAGCACATTACTCTAGGCCCATCCGCCCAGAGTGTGTCCACCTGTATTCACACCTTCCCGACCGCTGTACCTGCAAAATATTCCCTCGGAGCCCCCTGGCTCGATCCCATTATTACATAACCCCCTCGGCTCCTTACTCTCTCCCCGTATATAGCCTGAGCGCAGCTGCAAAACCATTGCAGCTGGCCCTTATCCCTGCTTGATGTCAGGGGGCGAATTTCGCCTATAACGTCACGTTGGCTTCACTTCCTCCCCTTTTTTTTCTAGAATTACTGAATGTAGCCTCATAGCTTCCCTTCTACTCTACCTGAAGCTCTGTGACATGATCCCGGCGGACCTTCTCAAGCCTAACACTCAGTAATGGTGCCGATGAGGTAATATACAGTATATACATACACATATATTATCACAATAATTACTTCATTAAATTAATTTCACAACTAATGTTACTAAAGCATCATACTGCCACTGGCTCGCCTCCAGCGAGATTCCCGTAACAACTTAATTAATGAGACATTAGTATATCTACTTGGCTCGCCCACGGCAACCACCAACACCTGAAATTTTGAAATTCTACATTGTAATCTTATCCATAAGACTTACCCACTCCGACTTAATTAATGAAAATATTGAATTTTTATTAGTCTTTTATGAGTCTTGCTAGATATATCGACTTAGCTCGCCTAGTGCAGCCACCAACTCCTGCAATTATTCACATTTCATCTTATCCATAAGACTTACCCACTCCGACACACCATTACCTCTGGTCATCCCAACCACTGATGACCTCATTATAACGCCACACATCCCCACAACCACTTCCTGCGTCCTAACGCACTGACCTTGCCACGCCAATACTCACCTTACCGACCACTACATGGCGCCCCTGCGCCACCATATACACCAACACCACATTCCATACCAGGCGTCCAAACGCCACTACACTACACCACCCAATGGCGTCCCCAACGCCCTCAACACAACACACGGCGTCCCCAACGCCCTCAACACAACACACGGCGTCCCCCACGCCTCAACACAATACCCGGCGTCCCCAACGCCCTCAACACAACACACGGCGTCCCCAACGCCCTCAACACAACACACGGCGTCCCCAACGCCCTCAACACAACACACGGCGTCCCCAACGCCCTCAACACAACACACGGCGTCCCCAACGCCCTCAACACAACACACGGCGTCCCCAACGCCCTCAACACAACACACGGCGTCCCCCAACACCATTACCACCACAGGCATATGCCTTGCGCCAGAGCGCATCAAAACACCACGAGACGTCACCACCAATAAGTAATCAGACGCCACACACACTCCCTTTTCTCTCGTAATCCGTTAATTACCTGACCAACACTCGTCAGGCATAATTTCTTGTGTAGTGGCCACCCGCCACACACTACCACCTGCGTTAACATACTTCAACGTTAATGTCTACAATACACCCAGTGCTACAACAACCAGTTATGCTACACATGCTACACCTTGGCGCTACAATGCCAACAATGTCATGCACTATACTACATCCATAATATCAACAGTCAAAACATGCACATTTCATTACAGTAAATACTATGCATTACGCTGGCGTTTAATAAGCCACTACACGTGCATTACACTACAAAACCCTGCGTACTAATGCCAATACACAACCATGCACTATACTCGGCGTACAAACGCCAATCCACAGCCATGCACTACTCCCGGCGTCCAAACGCCAATACACACTGCGTCGCCACGTCCCAACGTCACACACCCCCACCAACGGGACACGCTCCCCGTGTCCCACGGTAATATTCTCCATAATGCTGCCTGCACCCACAAAAAATCTCCATGGACCTCTCCAGGGTACGCTTGACGTCGAACCCCTGACGTCAAATTATGCGTCGCTCGCTTTGCCCAGGCGTCCATAATTCACTGCGCTTATTTTTTGTATCTTCGTCTGACAACACCAAAATTCGCTCAATATTTTATTATCTTTAAAATATTCGATTTACACTTTACATGAAATTTAATTAACTTCAAATTACGTAGTTTCCACGCTTAATTTCACCTTAGGAACGGTTTCTCACTATTTCCGCCTTACCAACGATATAAAACAGCTCCAAGGTGCGGCTAGCTTGGCCCACCCATCGCTTGGCCCGCACATGGCCGCACATGGCCCACGCTGGCCCACATTCACCCGCGCTAGTTTACCTCGCCACTCTGTATACTCCGCACTACGAACACTATAATGCGCACTACGAACACTGTATAATCCGCACTACGAACACTGTATAATCCGCACTACGAACACTGCACTTGTTTTGGATCCCGATGCTTCAGTGGTCCAGACTTGCATCTAAGCCGTCTCTCGTTGCGGGAATCTGGAAAGAAAGAAATAAACCCCACATGTGCCCCACAATGGCCTAGTCCCTTTAATTTACTAACTCCTCTGACCTGGTCTCACCTGACCCTCCTTTCCTCTGTCTAGTAACCACCATTCTCACCACAACCCGACGTCTACCATTTCCCGAACATTCCCTCACCAACTAAACCAGAAACACACTTCCTTCATCTCGCAAAGTGTTCCAAAACCTGTTTGCGCTGCCACCAAATATGTCGTGTACCAATTCCCTAACATTCCCCACCAACAAAACCAGGAACACTATGAAGGGACACATGGAAGTATTTAAAGGCCGTCGGGTTTTGTCATTTAATTACAAAGAATAGACTCTGACAAATAATAACATATTAACATACTCTATTAGGTCAATACACTTCCAATACCCCTAGACCACTTGACCTCCGCGATCACCACCCACACTCGTAACTTCCGCCTAAGTCCCTAATACGGAATGATTACTACAACGCTCACACCCGGTTAGTCTTTCATTCAATACTCACATACTGCAGACTTAACTTCGTCACTATGATCACATCAGGTTCTCGCATAGCTGTCTGCTACACTTCGCTGCTGCCGCAAACGGGGATCCAAAGGACTTGCCAGTTCAACTCCCACAATCAGACTGACTCTCGCCAACCATGGCCTCAACCATTTCACCACTCCTCTCAAGGAAGGTATAACCAATTAACCTTATCCCTAGAGCGGTAACCTTGATCCTAGAAGCCTGACGAAGAATAATTCCTCTTTCCAGGAATTATTAATTTGGCTAAACAGCTTCGGTCTTAATCCATTGACCTTTCTTAGATATGTGATCCATAGTCTGTCTACTTACATGTACTTCCAATCATCATTCGTTAAGTGTTGTAGTAATGATCCTCTAGCTAATAACTCCTACTAACTT
This sequence comes from Procambarus clarkii, assembly GCF_040958095.1. Lineage (NCBI taxonomy): Eukaryota > Metazoa > Arthropoda > Malacostraca > Decapoda > Cambaridae > Procambarus > Procambarus clarkii. The sequence goes on along the minus strand of NC_091195.1, from coordinate 2,622,913 downwards.
GTGGATTACAACAAACTTACAGGGATCATAACTTACAGAATACATAACTTACAGTATTATAACTTAAAGGATACATAAATTACAGTAACATAACTTACAAGAAATTTAACTTACATGTAACATAACTTACAGGGAATATAACTTTCAGGAACATAACTTACAATGAACATAACTTACATGGAATATTACTTATAGAGAGCATAATTTAAAGGTGACATAACTTGCATGGAATATAACTTACATGGAACATAACTTACAGGGAACATAACTTACAGGTAACATAACTTACATGGAATATAACTTACAGGTAACATAACGTACAAGGAATACAACTTATAGGGAACATAACATATTGGGAACATAACATACCGAGAACAGAATTTACGTGGAATATAACGTACAGGTAACATAAGATCCAGGTAACATAACTTACAGGTAACATAATATACAGGGAACATAATTTACATGGAATAACGTACAGGTAACATACTTACAAGGACCCTAACGTATTGAATATAACATACAGTTAACATAAGTTACAGGTAACAAAACTTACAGGTAATATAAGTTACAGGTAACATAAGTTACAGGGAACATAACTTACAGGAATATAACATACAGGTAACATACCTTATAGGAAACATAACTCAGGGAACATTACCTACAGGAACATAATTTACGTGTTACGTAACTTTGTGAACATTCATAAACAGGATTCGTCTCTTACAGGACACACATCCAAAAGACATTAATTGTTACCGCAAGTCAACAATACTGTTTTCATTGTTTAAATCGGTTTATTTAGTTCAGTAATTTTTTTCATGCAACCTGCAGGCAAATGCTTAGTCCCAATAAACACAATAACTTAATTATCAATTTTCCTAATGCATAATTTCACAGTCCATTCTCCAATAATGATAGTACTTATAGCAAGTATGTTTGATCAGACTTACACAAATGAACTGTTTCAGTCAACAATGTTCACATTTTGTTCTACTGATGTAAGTTTTCTTGCTTTAATACTGTGCGTTAAAATATTTAGACGTTTTGTTGGATTGACTGGAAATTTTAAACCACAAAGCACTCTGAACAATTATGAGATTCAGGATCATTAATTATTTGAAAGATTATTTGTATTTTAAAACTTTTGTTAAAACATGTCTGTCAGCACATATATAATTAACAAAATATATTTGTAGTGTTGCAGCAAAGAGATTGTAAGTGTTGTTCCCTTTATCTCATTAATGTTGTTCCCATTATTATTTTAGAATTTAAAATTATTCGTAAATACAGCAGCTTAGTACAATTAATAATAAATTTAATAGCCTAATAGAAGTAAGTCATGTACAAAATATCTTAATACAAGTAAATCATCAATTCAAAAGCCTATTATCTGTTTTACAAAGGTGTAGGATCGGTCGAAGGAAATGTGTACTGATGAGCGCTGTCCTCTCCTTAATAGTAAGCTTCCTCACCGTGTCTTCGACCAATGTGGAGACTTACATCTTTATGAGAGCACTTTTGCAGGTGGTTGGTCTTGGCTGCAACACGGGTTGCCTGCTTGTCAGTAAGTATCAAAAATACTTCTTGCATCAGTATAGTCGAGGTCACATTCTAACCCATTACAAAAAATATAATCCAAGGTATAGTATGTACTAAACTTGACCAAGCAATGCATTGAGGAACATTGACGTTTGGACGTACATGGTAGGTTCATGCTTTATTTATTAAAACATGTTTTAAGTACCTAGTTTCGCCTTGGTTAGGCCTAGTTAGCTCCTATGGTTGGTGATTGTATATAGTTATGCATAAGTTGAATTACAGTACTTTACACATTGTCAAAATTATAAATCATTAATACGTACAATATTATACGTTTTCAAGTACGTAAAACATCTGATGTTCTATCTAAAGTTAATATATTGCAAAAGTTTCCACATCCATTGTCTCAAGTGTGCACGAACTGTGTCACGCTTGATGATATACTAAAGTTATGACGGGATTCAAATATTTTGACTGCAATAATATAGATTTGTATGTAAAGCTATAGACTAAGGCAGATACCTCGTCTAAAGTAATATTACGCATTATGATATTTGAAGGAACTGATCTAACGTTAAGGCCTAACATAAATGGATGGACCGGAGGTAACAATATATGAACTTAACTGAATACATTGATTGAATAGAACTGATTGAATGTAATATCATCAGATACGGGAAGCAAGTATTTCTACTGCCTCGCCATGCTATTTTAGCCACGTGCCTCCATTGTTTACGTTTCTAAAAACAAATACACACACCTGTTTCTGCCTCTGCCGGGGATCGAACCCGGACCCTTAGGACTACGACCCCAGAGTGCTGTCCACTAAGCCGTGAGGCCCCATAGGTTCTGTGTGTGTGTTTGTACTCACAACTAGGTGAGTACGCGCACACACAATGAATTAGGCTGTGATGCCAGAGGCAGACTCCATACATATTTTCAGAAGTAGATATGATAAGAGCCCAATAGGTACATGACTTCAGTTGATTAATAGGTGAGAGGCGAGACCAAAGAGCCGAAGCTCAACCCTTAATTAGGAGAGAATAGACACACACACGAAGCTGGAACAATGAGAGGGACCCCGACAAGTAGACTATTCACGTGGATGAAAAAACCTGTCAGAAAATTAGGGCATTGATCAGATGCAGTGTAACAGAAGGCGAAATGTTACCAGTGGAGTACCATAAGGTTCAGTTCAAGAGCCAGTAATGTTCTTTGTCTATATAAACCATCTATGGGAAGGAATTCAGGTTACATGAATATGTTTGTAGATGATTCTAACTTACTACTTAGAGGCTCTAAGGCTCTAAGATGGCTATCAAGCTCTTGAAAATGACCTAGGCAAAATAAGTGAATGGAGTAACACATGGCTGGTGGAATTTAATGAGGACAAATGCCACGTAATGAAATGTAGAATAAGAGAAAATAAGCAACAAACAATCTATATGTTATGTGAAAAAGTTAAAGAACTGGACAAAGAGATCTAAGGGTGGTTCTGGATAGTAACTGTCAACAGAGGATTACATCAAAAGCATTGTGAGAGGAACCTACACTACACTTTTTACAATGTTCAAAATTGTTTTCATATTCATGGATGGGAAATAATAAACATTCGCGACATTCTTGTGAGTGAAAGTGGAGTATATAACAGTTGTATGGTCCATATAAGTGGAGTATATAACAGTTGTATGGTGTCCATATAAAGTGGAGTATATAACAGTTGTATGGTGACCATATAAAAGTGGAGTATATAACAGTTGTATGGTGACCATATAAGTGGAGTATATAACAGTTGTATGGTGACCATATAAAGTGGAGTATATAACAGTTGTATGGTGTCCATATAAAAGTGGAGTATATAACAGTTGTATGGTGACCCTATAAAAGTGGAGTATATAACAGTTGTATGGTGACCATATAAAAGTGGAGTATATAACAGTTGTATGGTGACCATATAAAAGTGGAGTATATAACAGTTGTATGGTGTCTATATAAAAGTGGAGTATATAACAGTTGTATGGTGACCATATAAAAGTGGAGTATATAACAGTTGTATGGTGACCATATAAAAGTGGAGTATATAACAGTTGTATGGTGACCATATAAAAGTGGAGTATATAACAGTTGTATGGTGACCATATAAAAGTGGAGTATATAACAGTTGTATGGTGACCATATAAAAGTGGAGTATATAACAGTTGTATGGTGACCATATAAAAGTGGAGTATATAACAGTTGTATGGTGACCATATAAAAGTGGAGTATATAACAGTTGTATGGTGACCATATAAAAGTGGAGTATATAACAATTGTATGGTGACCATATAAAAGCACAACAGCAGAAAAGATGCCAAAACACGCTACTAAATGGCTTTCAAACCTAAACAAAAAAATATGAGCGGTGAGGAAAAACTTGAGGTGTTAAAAGTGCAAAACGCTAATACAAAGAAAAGAGGAAATATGATCACCATGTACAAAATCTCGATAGGAATGAACACGTTCACGAGGAGAAATTTTAAAAACTTGTAAAGTCGTGATCAAGAAGCTTCAAACTCCAGCTTAGAAAGCATCTTTACCGGAAGAATGTTCGAAAGTTCTCTTTACGAACACAGTTGTTTAATGTAAACGGAAAAATTTAATGAGGCGCGCGGTTGCTAAATCATCAGCAGTTTCAAAATCATATGAGAAAGATAGTAGGTGAGACAGGACACCAGTATTGAAGCTCTTATCCTGTTAACTACATATGGGTAATTACACAAATAAACATACAAACAAACATATACCAATCATGGCCTTACAGAAGACACGAAATTTCAAGATTGAAAGTGAAATCTGGCAAGTTGTGCACATGCAGCCTCCGGCAGGTACTTAACAGACAGGCGCGAGTTACAGGACAGGAATCAAAGTTCTGAACACCAGCATCTGTTCCTCTTCCCTCAAGCCATCTAAATAACTCACCCTCATTCAGTGCTTTAAGTGCTATCACAACGCATATGAAACACGTGCGTTGTGTACTACATATGGACCACCACTTACCACATATGTCAGACCAATCCTGAGTATGCGTCTCCAGCATGGAGTCCATATCGCTATGTCAGCGCTATGTCATGGGTTCGTATCCTGGCCGGGGAGGATTTACTGGGCGCAATTCCTTAACTGTAGCCTCTGTTTAAACGCAACAGTAAAATGTGTACTTGGATGAAAAAACGATTCTTCGCGGCAGGGGATCGTATTCAAGGGACCTGCCCGAAACGCTACGCGTACTAGTGGCTGTACAAGAATGTAACAACTCTTGTATATATCTCCATATCTAGTCAAGCATAAGACTAAACTGGAAAAGGTTCAAAGGTTTGCCACCAGACTAGTACCCGAGCTGAGGGGAATGAGCTACGAGGAGAGACTACGGGAATTAAACCTTACGTCACTGTGAGACAGAAGAGTTAGAGGGGACATGATCACCACATATAAGATTCTCAGAGGAATTGATAGGGTAGATAAAGACAGACTATTCACCACAAGGGGCACACGCACTAAGGGACACAGGTGGAAATTGAGTGCCCAAATGGAGCCATAGAGAAGTTAGAAAGAATATTTTTCATTATCATACAGCACCCACTGGGGTGCTGTATGAGGAGAGTGACTAGTGAGTGACACGAAGCTCCTGGCTAGGGCTCGCAACCCTAGTATCGGTCGTGGAGTGGCCTATACAGCGGAGCTGATCGGTACCTGCAGTTACAGGCTGGATTGTGGTTGAAGCCCTCCACGACGAAGCACCCAGTGGGACTGTGATTTGGCTGGCCTTTGGCCAGGGTAGGAGGCTGACTCTATACACAGTTTCAAGTGTAGATATGATAGAGCCCAGTAGGTTCGGGAACCTGTACATTAGTTGATTGACAGTTGGGAGCGGAACCAAAGAGCCAGAGCTCAACCCCCGCAAGCACAATTAGATAAGTACAAATAGGTAAGTACGTAATGTAAATCACTACAATAAATCTGTTCAAAATGCTCTGCTCCTAGACACTTGTGGTGAAAATGTCCCCCTGCAGATCCCTCAACTGCGCCAATTGTCTAGGCCTCACAGTGCTGTAGACAAACAATGCCCACGTAGGAAACAAGCCCTGAAAGCCCTTTGGATCTAACCAGCATCAACATCCATCTACCACTAACAACACAAATGCTGCACATCAACTTCCTTTCAATCAGCACACCCATCATACCTCTGTGTCCTACTCCAGTGCAACTCAAAATCATCCTAATATTACTTACCTACATCCCATCACTACCTTTTCTCTCTCTCTTCACCACCCCATACACCAACATCCATCACTCTTTACCCTCACTCTCCTCCTCCCCATACACCAACATCCCATCACTGCTTACTCTCTCCCTCCTCCACCCCATACACCAACATTCATGGCTCTTTACCCTCACCCTCCACCCCATACACCAACATCCCATCACTGCTTACTCTCTCCCTCTCCACCCCATACACCAACATCCCATCACAGCTTACCCTCACCCTCCTCCACCCCATACACCAACATCCCATCACAGCTTATCCTCTCCCTCCTCCACCCCATACACCAACATCCCATCACTGCTTACCTTCTCCCTCAACCCCCCCATACACCAACATCCAATCACTGCTTACCCTCTCCCACCACCACCCCATACACCAACATCCCATCACTGCTTACCCTCACCCTCCACCACCCCATACACCAACATCCCATCACTGCTTACCCTCTCCCTCCACCACCCATACACCAACATCCCATCACTGCTTACCCTCTCCCTTAACCAACCCATACACCAACATCCCATCACTGCTTACCCTCTCCCTCCACCAACCCATACACCAACATCCCATCACTGCTTACCTTCTCCCTCAACCCCCCCATACACCAACATCCAATCACTGCTTACCCTCTCCCTCAACGACCCCATACACCAACATCCCATCACTGCTTACCCTCACCCTCCACCACCCCATACACCAACATCCCATCACTCCTTACCCTCTCCCTCAACGACCCCATACACCAACATCCCATCACTGCTTACCCTCTCACTCCACCACCCCATACACCAACATCCCATCACTCCTTACCCTCTCCCTCAACGACCCCATACACCAACATCCCATCACTGCTTACCCTCTCCCTCCACCACCCCATACACCAACATCCCATCACTGCTTACCCTCTCCCTCCACCCCCCCATACACCAACATCTTCACCGATTGCTTTGAAATTATCACACAATGTTCTTTTCGCATCCGAGCGGGTTTATATATACATACTATATGGATGTCACGTCTGTGACGGGACAAAAACATACTTTTTTAAAAAACTGTGTTTTTCATGTGAGGGAAATCATCGAAACCTCTTTACCGATTCCTTTGAAATTTTGACACAAAGTTGCATTCGAATAGGCGCGCGTTTTTATATACTACTATATTCATGATTCACCTATGACAGGAAAAAACATGTTTTTGTTTTTTTAAACAGCGCATCTGTTGCATATAAGAGCAACACTCGCTGTAATCTCCAAAAGTTCTTCCCAGATTGCTTTGAAATTTTTGACACAACGTTCCATTCGAATACATGAGTGTTTTTATATACCTACTATATAGATACAACACTTGTGACAGGTAAAAGCATATTTTTTGGGGGGTTAAGAGCGCCACCTGTTGCTCATAATAGCAACAGAGGCTATACTAAATATGTTACGATTCCATTTCAATGTTTTCGACTGCATTGATAAATAGAATTTTCATAGATTTCGATTTAATTTCATTTTGATTTAATTATTTTCTGTGACATTGCGTTGGAATTCAGCTGTGTTGTTTCCATACCATTCATTCTGTAAGTATTAGTATAAATGCCACACCTGTCACAGGTAAAAACATTCTTTTTTTAAGAAACAGCGCCATCTGTTGCACGTAAGAGCAACACCCGCTATACTATATATGTTACGATCCATTTCAATGTTTCCAATTGCATTGACAAATTGAAATTTCATAGAATTCCATTTATTTTAATTTTGATTTAATTATTTTGTGTGACATTGCGTTGGAATTGAGCTGTATCGGACGAGAGAGTGGGGAATGGTGGGGAGGATGAGGGGACGGGAGTGGGGAATGGTGGGAGGATGAGGAGACGGGAGTGGGGGATGGTGGGGAGGACGAGGGGACAGGGGAGGGGGTAATAGTGGGGAATACGAGGGGACGGGGTGAGTTGGGAATGTTGGGGACGAAGGGACAGGGGAATGAAGAATGGTGCGGAGGACAAGAGGAAAGGGGAGTGAGGGATGGTGGGGAGGATGAGGGAGGGGGGAATGGAAGGGAGGATGAGGGGACGGGGGAGTGGGAGATGGTGGGGAGGACGAGGGGATGGTGGAGTGGGGAATGGTAAGGAGGATGTGGGGACACTGGAGTGGGGGATAGTGGGGAGGACAAAGGGACAGGGAAAAGGGGGAAGGGTGGGGAGGACGAGGGGATGGGGAAATGGGGAATGGTTGGGAGGATGAAGGGATGGGGAATGATTGGGAGGACGAGAGGACGGGGGAGAGGGGATGGTGGGGAGGACAGGGAGACAGGGGAAGGTTGCTGTGCTCAACAATGCACATGTGTTGCAGAGCCACAGCAACGCGTGGCCAGGTACAGCTAGTAATAACAATAATAATAATAATAATAGTTTATTTTAGGAAAAGTCCATACATACAAAATGAGTTACAAGCAGAATGTTTGATTTCTAGATAGAGCTACTGTATAATATGCCTAAAGTGGTAAGAACTCTATACATGTTAGATGTAATGCCATAATATGCAGTGTTTCTGAGAATTCTTCCATGTTCCATTGCCAAGGAAACATCCGTGTATTTGTTGAAAATGTTCCAATGTATCTTGAACACCAGAAGCTCTATGTCATCCATGTTTCACCTTCACTCTTAGGGGCTCCCCCAGTATTTGTACCATGGAACACTCCTCACTTTTCCCATATCATTCAGCAGGTACATCTTCCATAGTTCCCCTGCCTACGCGAAGGGTTCTCTGCACACCACAGAAAACGTTTTGAACAACAGGCAATTCTCACCCAGGACTATACTACTCGAGATCACCAGTTCTATCTACACCTGCTGCTCCTGTCCACCCACCCTTTACCACCTCATCATATACTGACATCGACAGAAACACGCCTCTCATGCCATTCAACCTAGATACATTTCCACCACAATCACCCCTACACCTCAGCCAACCCTTTTCCTTAAAAGATCCCAGAGGTCACAATCATCATCAACCTCTTTACCCCATTCTGAGTGGTCCTTCACCTCATCCCTCTCATGAGCACCAGCATCCCTCTCATGAGCACCTGCATCCCTCTCATGAGCACCTGGATCCCTCCCATGAGCACCAGCATCCCTCTCATGAGCACTTGCATCCCTCTCATGTGCACCAACATCCCTCTCATGAGCACCTGCATCCCTCTCATGAGCACCTGCATCCCTCCCATGACCACCAGCATCCCTCTCATGAGCACCTGCATCCCTCTCATGTGCACCAGCATCCCTCCCATGAGCACCTGCATCACTCTCATGAGCACCTGCATCCCTCTCATGAGCACCTGCATCCCTCTCATGAGCACCTGCATCCCTCTCATGAGCACCTGCATCCCTCTCATGTGCACCAACATCCCTCACATGAGCACCTGTATCCCTCTCATGAGCACCTGCATCCCTCTCATGAGCACCTGCATCCCTCTCATGAGCACCTGCATCACTCTCATGAGCACCTGCATCCCTCTCATGAGCACCTGCATCCCTCTCATGAGCACCTGCATCCCTCTCATGAGCACCTGCATCCCTCTCATGAGCACCTGCATCACTCTCATGAGCACCAGCATCACTTTCATGAGCACCTGCATCACTCTCATGAGCACCTGCATCCCTCTCATGAGCACCTGCATCACTCTCATGAGCACGTACATCACCCTCATGAGCACCTGCATCCCTCACATGAGCACCTGTATCCCTCTCATGAGCACCTGCATCCCTCTCATGAGCACCTGCATCCCTCTCATGAGCACCTGCATCACTCTCATGAGCACCTGCATCCCTCTCATGAGCACCTGCATCCCTCTCATGAGCACCTGCATCCCTCTCATGAGCACCTGCATCCCTCTCATGAGCACCTGCATCACTCTCATGAGCACCAGCATCACTCTCATGAGCACCTGCATCACTCTCATGAGCACCTGCATCCCTCTCATGAGCACCTGCATCACTCTCATGAGCACGTACATCACCCTCATGAGCACCTGCATCACTCTCATGAGCACGTACATCACTCTCATGAGCACCTGCATCACTCTCATGAGCACGTACATCACTCTCATGAGCACCTGCATCACTCTCATGAGCACCAGCATCATCCTCGTGAGCACGTGCATCACTATCATGAGCACCTGCATCCCTCTCATGAGCACCTGCATCACTCTCATGAGTACCTGCATCACTCCCATGAGCACCTGCATCCCTCTCATGAGCACCTGCATCACTCTCATGAGCACCTGCATCACTCTCATGAGCACGGGCACCACTCTCATGAGCACCTGCATCACTCTCATGAGCACCAGCAGCATCCTCATGAGCACCTGCATCCCTCTCATGAGCACCTGCATCACTCTCATGAGCACCTGCATCCCTCTCATGAGCACCTGCATCCCTCGCATGAGCACCAGCATCATCCTCATGAGCACCTGCATCCCTCTCATGAGCACCTGCATCACTCTCATGAGCACGTGCATCCTTCTCATGAGCACCTGCATCCCTCTCATGAGCACGTGCATCCCTCTCATGAGCACCAGCATCATCCTCATGAGCACCAGCATCATCCTCATGAGCACCTGCATCCCACTCATGAGCACCTGCAACCCTCTCATGAGCACCTGCATCCCTCTCATGAGCACCAGCATCATCCTCATGAGCACCTGCATCCCTCTCATGAGCACCTGCAACCCTCTCATGAGCACCTGCAACCCTCTCATGAGCACCTGCATCCCTCTCATGAGCACCTGCATCCCTTTCATGAGCACCTGCATCCCTCTCATGAGCACCTGCATCCCTCTCTTGAGCACCTGCATCCCTCTCGTGAGCACCTGCATCCCTCTCATGAGCACCTGCATCCCTCTCATGAGCACCTGCATCCCTCTCGTGAGCACCTGCATCCCTCTCATTAGCACCTGCATCCCTCTCGTGAGCACCTGCATCCCTCTCGTGAGAACCTGCATCCCACACATGAGCACCTGCATCCCTCTCATGAGCACCTGCATCCCTCCCATGAGCACCTGCATCCCTCTCATTAGCACCTGCATCCCTCTCGTGAGCACCTGCATCCCTCTCGTGAGAACCTGCATCCCTCTCATGAGCACCTGCATCCCTCCCATGAGCACCTGCATCCCTCTCATGAGCACCTGCATCCCTCTCGTGAGAACCTGCATCCCTCACATGAGTACCTGCATCCCTCTCATGAGCACCTGCATGAGCACCTGCGGGGAGCCTTTACGTGTATTTTATAATGTTTGTTTAAGATTTACAAATTGCTATATCAAAACCTGCAACCTGCAACCAAAACCTGTTCCTCCTGCAACTCTTCCTATGCCTTGTGGCCGTCAGTCTGTACCTTAATTATTGCGTCACTATTCACACTGAGTATTTCCTCAACAATCTCTTCAATAGATTCTTCTTTATTCACAGAACTTGCCGCCTCATTATTTTCATCAGCTGTTTCATTATCTTTCTTATCAATCGCTTCAGCGTTATTATGGAAGTTACTTCTAAGTATCGGGAGTTTATCGTTGTAAGTGTTGCAGTCAAAGTGAAGGAGGCACTTTCCCTCGGTGTCCTCGTTGGTGTATGTCTCACAATCGGTGACCGTTGGTGTATGGCTCACACAAGGTGACCGTTGGTGTATGTCTCACACAAGGTGACCGTTGGTGTATGTCTCACACAAGGTGACCGTTGGTGTATGGCTCACACAAGGTGACCGTTGGTGTATGTCTCACACAAGGTAACCGTTGGTGTATGTCTCACACAAGGTGACCGTTGGTGTATGTCTCACACAAGGTGACTGTTGGTGTATGTCTCACACAAGGTGACCGTTGGTGTATGTCTCACACAAGGTGACCGTTGGTGTATGGCTCACACTCGGTGACCGTTGGTGTATGTCTCACACAAGGTGACCGTTGGTGTATGTCTCACACAAGGTGACCGTTGGTGTATGTCTCACACAAGGTGACCGTTGGTGTATGTCTCACACAAGGTGACCGTTGGTGTATGTCTCACACTCGGTGACCGTTGGTGTATGGCTCACACTCGGTGACCGTTGGTGTATGTCTCACACAAGGTGACCGTTGGTGTATGTCTCACACAAGGTGACCGTTGGTGTATGTCTCACACAAGGTGACCGTTGGTGTATGTCTCACACAAAGGGACCGTTGGTGTATGTCTCACACAAGGTGACCGTTGGTGTATGTCTCACACAAGGTGACCGTTGGTGTATGTCCCACACAAGGTGACCGTTGGTGTATGTCTCACACAAGGTGACCGTTGGTGTATGTCTCACACAAGGTGACCGTTGGTGTATGTCTCACACAAGGTGACCGTTGGTGTATGTCTCACACAAGGTGACCGTTGGTGTATGTCTCACACAAGGTGACCGTTGGTGTATGTCTCACACAAGGTGACCGTTGGTGTATGTCTCACACAAGGTGACCGTTGGTGTATGTCTCACACAAGGTGACCGTTGGTGTATGTCTCACACAAGGTGACCGTTGGTGTATGTCTCACACAAGGTGACCGTTGGTGTATGTCCCACACAAGGTGACCGTTGGTGTATGTCTCACACAAGGTGACCGTTGGTGTATGTCTCACACAAGGTGACCGTTGGTGTATGTCTCACACAAGGTGACCGTTGGTGTATGTCTCACACAAGGTGACCGTTGGTGTATGTCTCACACAAGGTGACCGTTGGTGTATGTCTCACACAAGGTGACCGTTGGTGTATGTCTCACACAAGGTGACCGTTGGTGTATGTCTCACACAAGGTGACCGTTGGTGTATGTCTCACGTTGGTGACTTACTCGAGCCAAATGTCAACTCCCAAATCCCCATCTGTCACATATGTCCTCTGGTCCTCCACACAACCAGCCCTTGTGCGTTTCCGGCCACCCTGTGTCCTTGAAGTACCGCCTTCCTTATAGCAGCCATAACTGGCGGATGATTCTTAGACGGTACCGACATTCTGGCGTCCCAGATGTCTCCACTAGCTTGCTTACACACACACACACACACACACACACACACACACACACACACACACACACACACACACACACACACACACACACACACACACACACACACACACACACACACACACACACACACACACACACACACACACACACACACACACACACACACACACACACACACACACACACACACACACACACACACACACACACACACACACACACACACACACACACACACACACACACACACACACACACACACACACACACACACACACACACACACACACACACACACACACACACACACACACACACACACACACACACACACACACACACACACACACACACACACACACACACACACACACACACACACACACACACACACACACACACACACACACACACACACACACACACACACACACACACACACACACACACACACACACACACACACACACACACACACACACACACACACACACACACACACACACACACACACACACACACACACACACACACACACACACACACACACACACACACACACACACACACACACACACACACACACACACACACACACACACCACACACACACACACACACACACACACACACACACACACACACACACACACACACACACACACACACACACACACACACACACACACACACACACACACACACACACACACACACACACACACACACACACACACACACACACACACACACACACACACACACACACACACACACACACACACACACACACACACACACACACACACACACACACACACACACACACACACACACACACACACACACACACACACACACACACACACACACACACACACACATTCCTGGATGAAGGAAGTACTCCAGCAAATGCAGAATGAATTCAGTGAAGGACTGAGGGTAATGAGGGAGACAGTAGCCAACCTGCAAGATGATTTAAGGGCAGCAAAGGAGGAGATAAGATACCTAAAGGAGACTCTTCCACAATACCAGGCACAAACCGTACCCCAGGGAGATGGGAATGCTACTGTGGAGGGGACCACCACAACCCAGATCTCATTTGCTGAAATGCTTAAAAAGAGCCCTGAAGCTAGGTCTGCGGTTAAGGAAGTTGCCATGGAAGTGGCTTCCTCTCAGGAAGCAGCTAGATGTACTAGCCGGCTGATAGAGAGAAATAGAGCAGTAGTAGTAGCAGGCATTGAAGAACAAACAGGGACCAGACCAAAGGAGCGGAGAGACAAGGACAAAAACATGATTAAAGAGATCCTTAAAGAGGTAAGGATGGAGGGAGCTGAGCGAAATGTTGAAAAGGTTTTCAGGCTTGGAAAGTACAACAAGGACAGAGACCGAATGATAAAGGTGGTTTTCATGAGCGAAATCGCGAAAGAGGAACTGCTAGCAAGGAAGTGTTGTCTAAAAGGTGTAGAGAAGTTCAAGAAAATATTCCTGCAGAGGGATATGACAAGGGAAGAGAGAATACGGACAGCAGACGCGAGGAAGGAGCGCAGGGAGAGAGAAGGAAATCAGAGTACCACAACCCGGAACCCTACAATCCCAGAGCGAAGTGGAGAACCCTCCTCAAACAGTGCAACAGCCACAGGGATTGGGGCACCACCCCCAAATTCTACCCAACAGACACCCAACCTGCCCCATCCCCTGTCAGCCCCCCACTAAGTACCCACCTAGGGCACCCTCCCCCCACCCACCCCCCTCCCCCCACTCACCCCCCTTCTCCCCCTCACCCCTCACCCCAGGACCTCCCTTCCCCCCCATCCCCCATGCCCTCCCTTCTCCCACATGCCTTCCCGTCTCCCCCACCCCCATGCCCTCCCTTCCCCCCCTCCCCCCTAAGCCCCCCACTCTCCCCCACCCCACCTAAGTCTTCCCCTCTCCCCCACTCCCCTAAACCCTCCCCTCTTCCTCACCCACCTCAGCCCTCCCTTTTCCCCCACGCCCCCCAAGCCCTCCACCCTTTTCTCTCCCCCCAAGCCCCCCCATCTCCCCTATCCCCCACAGCCTCTCCTCCCCCCATGCTTCCCCAACCCTCCCTCTCTTACCCACCCCCTGTACCCTCCCCCTCTTATCCACCCCCTGTACCCTCCCCCTCTCCCCCACCACCCCAAGCCCTCCCTCCTCCACCAATCCCCCCGTGCCAGGTCCCCCCAGCTCCCACTCACCCCAGATCCCAAAGGTCCCCCCCAGAAAAGAAGCAGAAGAGAGTCAGTTTCAGGGTGATGTACTCGAACATAGATGGGATCACAAGCAAGACAAGTGAACTAAGGGAAAGAGCACAAGAAGTTAACCCAGATGTAATCGGACTCACTGAAACAAAACTCTCTGGAATCATAACGAATGCCGTGTTTCCCCAGGAGTATACAGTAATAAGGAAAGAGAGGGAAGGTAGAGGAGGAGGCGGAGTGGCCCTACTCATGAGAAGGGAATGGAGTTTTAAGGAGATGGCCATCCCGGGCTGTGAGGAGTTCAGAGACTACATAGCAGGCACCATAACAATGGGAGGACCAAGAATAGTAGTAGCAGTAATATACAACCCTCCACCAAATGACAGGAGACCCAGTCAAGAGTATGAAAACAACAACAAGGCAGTTAACACTATAATTGAGAGGGCAGCCTCTGCTGCCTGTAGAAATAGATCCCACCTGCTCATCATGGGCGACTTCAATCACGGAAAGATTGACTGGGAGAACAAGGAACCGCATGGAGGCGAGGATACGTGGAGAGCCAAACTATTGGAGGTGGTGACAAGCAACTTTTTAACCCAGCATGTCGGAGAACCCACAAGGATGAGAGGCAATGACGAACCAGCGAGACTCGACCTAGTCTTCACTCTGAACGACTCCGACATAAGAGAAATCGGTTTTGAGGACCCAGTAGGAATGAGCGACCACAGTGTACTGGTGTTTGAGTACTTGATTGAAGAAGGGTTATTGAACTCGAGGAGGGATACCGAAACCAAAAGGTTAGCATACCGAAAGGGAAACTATGAGGGGATAAGAAAATTCCTAACAGATATAGCATGGGAAACAGAGCTCAGGGGAAAGACGGCCCAAGATATGATGGATTACATCACGCAGAAGTGCAAGGACGCAGCGAACAAGTTTGTCCCAGTCCAAAAGGAAAACAGAGAAATGAAGATGAGAAACCCATGGTTTAATCAAAGATGTAGGCTAGCTAAGCAGCAAAGTAAAAGGGCATGGAGAAACTATAGGAATAACAGGACACTGGAGAGCAGAGAAAGATACCAGAATGCCAGGAATGAATATGTCAGGATGAGAAGAGAGGCAGAAAGACAATACGAAAATGACATCGCAAGCAAGGCAAAGACTCAGCCTAAATTGTTGCATAGCCACATTAGGAGAAAAACAACAGTAAAGGAACAGGTTATGAGATTAAGGATAGGGGCGGAAGGATTCACTACAAATGACAAGGAAGTGTGTGAGGAATTGAATAAGAAATTCCAGGAGGTCTTCACCTTAGAACAAGGAGAAATTCCAGAGGTAAGTGAGGGAATAGCTAACCAGGAACCACTGGAAGAGTTTGAGATTACCAGTGGGGAAGTAAGGAAGTGTTTACTAGAGTTGGATGTGACAAAGGCTATAGGCCCAGATGGAATCTCCCCTTGGGTTCTAAAGGAAGGAGCAAGAGAACTGAGCCTACCACTCTCCATAGTGTATAACAAATCACTGGCAACAGGGGAACTGCCAGATATTTGGAAAGCAGCTAACGTAGTCCCGATATACAAGAAAGGGGATAGACAGGAGGCACTGAACTACAGGCCAGTGTCCCTAACCTGCATACCATGCAAGCTGATGGAGAAGATTGTGCGAAAAAAACTAGTGGAGCATCTGGAGCGAAGGAACTTTGTAACACAGCATCAACATGGGTTCAGGGATGGCAGGTCCTGCCTCACAGGGTTACTTGAATTCTACGACCAGGCAACAAAAATAAGGCAAGAAAGAGAAGGGTGGGCAGACTGCATATTTTTGGATTGTCAGAAAGCCTTTGATACAGTGCCACACAAGAGGCTAGTGCGAAAGTTGGAGATGCAGGCTGGAGTGAGAGGGAAGGTACTCCGGTGGATAGAGGAATACCTAAGCAACAGGAGACAACGAGTCTGTGTGAGGGGTGAGGTCTCAGATTGGCGAGACGTCACAAGTGGAGTCCCGCAGGGGTCAGTCCTTGGACCTATACTGTTTCTGGTATATGTAAATGATCTCCCAGAGGGTATAGATTCGTTCCTCTCAATGTTTGCCGACGATGCAAAAATTATGAGGAGGATTGAAACAGAGGATGATAGTAGGAGGCTACAAGATGACCTGGATAGACTGAGTGAATGGTCCAACAAATGGCTGTTGAAGTTCAACCCGAGTAAATGCAAAGTAATGAAACTAGGAAGTGGAAACAGGAGGCCAGGCACAGGATACAGAATAGGAGATGAAGTACTTAATGAAACAGACAGAGAGAAAGATCTAGGAGTTGATATCACACCAAACCTGTCTCCTGAAGCCCACATAAAGAGAATAACGTCTGCGGCATATGCGAGGCTGGCTAACATCAGAACGGCGTTCAGGAACCTGTGTAAGGAATCATTCAGAATCTTGTACACCACATATGTAAGACCAATCCTGGAGTATGCGGCCCCAGCATGGAGCCCGTACCTTGTCAAGCACAAGACGAAGCTGGAAAAAGTCCAAAGGTATGCTACTAGACTAGTCCCAGAACTAAGAGGCATGAGTTATGAGGAAAGGCTGCGGGAAATGCACCTCACGACACTGGAAGACAGAAGAGTAAGGGGGGACATGATCACAACCTACAAAATCCTCAGGGGAATCGACCGGGTAAACAAGGACGAACTTTTCAACACTGGTGGGACGCGAACAAGGGGACACAGGTGGAAGCTGAGTACCCAAATGAGCCACAGAGACGTTAGAAAGAACTTTTTCAGTGTCAGAGTAGTTAGCAAATGGAATGCATTAGGAAGTGATGTGGTGGAGGCTGACTCCATTCACAGTTTCAAATGTAGATATGATAGAGCCCAATAGGCTCAGGAATCTGTACACCAGTTGATTGACGGTTGAGAGGCGGGACCAAAGAGCCAGAGCTCAACCCCCGCAAGCACAATTAGGTGAGTACAATTAGGTGAGTACACACACACACACACACACACACACACACACACACACACACACACACACACACACACACACACACACACACACACACACACACACACACACACACACACACACACACACACACACACACACACACACACACACACACACACACACACACACACACACACACACACACACACACACACACACACACACACACACACACACACACACACACACACACACACACACACACACACACACACACACACACACACACACACACACACACACACACACACACACACACACACACACACACACACACACACACACACACACACACACACACACACACACACACACACACACACACACACACACACACACACACACACACACACACACACACACACACACACACACACACACACACACACACACACACACACACACACACACACACACACACACACACACACACACACACACACACACACACACACACACACACACACACACACACACACACACACACACACACACACACACACACACACACACACACACACACACACACACACACACACACACACACACACACACACACACACACACACACACACACACACACACACACACACACACACACACACACACACACACACACACACACACACACACACACACACACACACACACACACACACACACACACACACACACACACACACACACACACACACACACACACACACACACACACACACACACACACACACACACACACACACACACACACACACACACACACACACACAAAAATAGATGGCAACAACGACAACGTACTAACCTCCCAGGTAATCTCACCTCCCAGGTCACATCCCAGGTCACCTCCCAGGTCACCTCCCAGGTCACCTCCCAGGTCGCATCCTCCCCAACTCAGCCCTCCTATACATCCCCCCTGCCTCAGCCTCCCAAAACCCCCCTGTCCCTTCCACATTTGCACCTCCACAACGATTCCCCTGCCCCTGCTACATCACACTTGTCAGCGACCCCAGTGGGTCAAGCCATGCCCTCCCCAAACCCACCTTCCCATCCCCCCTCCCCAAATACCCCTTCCCACTCCCCTGCCCCTTCTACCCCATTGACTTCAATTCCATCTACTCCATCCCAGCTTCCACTGCACCCCTCTTCCACTCACCCCCAAACCCCACCCAACCCTCACCCCTCCTATGCACCTCCAGCCCACATTTAACCCCCTCACCTTGTGACCCCCTAACACCTTCCCCCATCTCCCTCTTCCCCTCTTCTACCCCAAAACCCCCACCTACCCCCGATTCCCCCCTATCTAATATACCCTCTCTTCCACTCCCAGCACCCATGCTCCATTCTCATCTCACCTCAGTATCCCTCTTCCCCCCAACCTCTCAACCTCTATCTGACTCTCAGTCTCACTCTATTTCTCAACCCCCCTATGCTATTCAGACCCCTAACTTTCAGACCCATTATGCCCTTCTTACCCCCCTAGATGCCCAGACCCCATTTGCCTACCAGGCACTCCCAGGCACCCCCCTAGCACCCCCCCACTCGCCCCCACAGCCCCCACAGCCCCCACTTGCCCCCCAGACACCCCCCAGTTCCCCCCAGACCCCTGGTGAAAGGGGGAACTCTGACACCCGAGTTTCCAAGAAGAGTCTCAAGGTTTGGTACACCAATGCTGATGGGGTAGCCAATAAAGCAGAAGAGATAAAAGAAAGAGTTAGTGAGGCAGACCCAGACATAGTGGCAATAGTGGAAACTAAAATAAATGGCATGATCTCGGATGCAATCTTTCCAGAGGGGTACCAGGTGATAAGAAAAGAAAGGACACAGAGACAGGGAGGTGGAGTGGCACTACTAATAAAGCGGAAATGGGAGTTTGATGAGCTGGAAAATCCGGGTACCAATGAAAGCACAAGCTTCATACATGGAACCCT
The DNA here is from genome assembly GCF_040958095.1 of Procambarus clarkii. Lineage (NCBI taxonomy): Eukaryota > Metazoa > Arthropoda > Malacostraca > Decapoda > Cambaridae > Procambarus > Procambarus clarkii. The sequence goes on along the minus strand of NC_091195.1, from coordinate 2,602,898 downwards.
GACAGTGGATGGGAAGAAGATTGTAATCTTGATACTCTACAATCCCCCACCAAACAGTAGAAGGCCCAGGCAGGAGTACGAGGACAGCAACAAGACATGTATGGATGAACTGCAGAGGGCAGCAACTTTAGCGCATAGAATGAGAGCGAAGCTGCTGGTCATGGGGGACCTAAATCACGGAGAGATAGATTGGGAAACGAGGAATCCCCATGGCGGGGAGGAGACCTGGGGAGCGAAGCTGGTAGACGTTATTGACAGGAATTTCCTAACACAGCATGTGAAAGAAGATACTAGGGAAAGAGGAGGGGATACGCCCAGCCTATTAGATCTCATTATCACTCAGAATGTAGAAGACATCGAGCAGTTGGAACATGAAATACCACTAGGAGCTAGTGACCATTGTGTCCTAGCCTTTGACTACATGATGGAGCTTAAAATTGTGACCAAAGGACAAGAGGTCCGGGAAAGGAGACTTGATTACAGAAAAGGGGACTACAGAGGGATAAGGGACTACCTGGGAGAAGTGCAGTGGGAGGAAGAACTTAGAGGAAAAACAGTGCAAGGTATGATGACCCAAGTCATATTGAAATGCAAGGAGGCGGAAGATAGATTTATTCCAACAATAAAGAAAAAAAGCAGGAGGGAATATAATAACCCATGGTTTAATAGACAGTGTCAGGAAGCAAAGGTGAGAAGCAGGAGGGAGTGGAGGAAGTACAGAAGACAAAGGACAGAGGACAACAGGATTAGATGTAACAGAGCTAGGAATGATTACATTAACATAAGACGAGTGTCGGAAAGAAATTATGAGAACGATATTGCAGTCAAAGCGAAAAAGCAACCAAAATTACTACATAGCCATATAAGGAGGAAGATGTCGGTAAATGACCAAGTGACAAGACTGAGGAAAACAGAAGGGGCATATACAGAAAGCGACAAGGAAATCTGCGAGGTACTGAATGCAAAATTCCATGGAGTGTTCACTACCGAGCCTGAGCAGCTCCCATTGTTAGAAGAGATTACCCAAGATGAAAGACTATCAGATATAGAGGTGACAGCAGAGGATGTAATGAAACAGTTGACAACACTGGATGCAAATAAAGCTGTTGGACCAGACAAAGTATCACCGTGGATACTTAAAGAGGCAGCGCAGGCTCTCAGCGTGCCTCTGGCAATGATCTTCAATGAGTCACTTATGTCGGGAGAATTGCCCAGTTGCTGGAAGGAGGCAAATGTCGTACCGATTTTCAAAAAGGGGGATAGGGAGGAGGCACTTAACTACAGACCCGTATCACTGACAAGCATCCCCTGCAAAATACTTGAAAGAATAATTAGGCTAAGACTTGTTGAGCACCTGGAGAGCATTGGGTTTGTAAACAAGCACCAACATGGGTTCTGGACAGGGAAATCATGCCTAACAAACCTTTTAGAATTCTATGATAAAGTAACAAGGATAAGGCAGGACAGAGAAGGCTGGGCAGACTGCATATTTCTTGACTGCCAAAAGGCCTTTGATACGGTACCGCACATGAGACTGCTATACAAACTTGAGAGGCAGGCAGGAGTAAGCGGAAAGGCCCTAGTATGGGTGAAGAACTACCTAACAGGAAGGAGCCAGAGGGTAATGGTAAGGGGCGAAAAGTCGGACTGGCGAACAGTAACAAGTGGAGTACCTCAAGGATCGGTGCTGGGACCAATCCTCTTTCTAATTTACGTAAATGATATGTTTACAGGAGTGGAATCATACATGTCAATGTTTGCAGATGACGCAAAATTAATGAGAAGAGTTGTGACAGACGAGGATTGTAGGATCCTCCAAGAGGACTTACACAGGCTGCAGAGATGGTCAGAGAAATGGCTACTGGAGTTTAACACCAGTAAATGTAAAGTTATGGAAATGGGATCAGGTGACAGGAGACCAAAGGGACAGTACACAATGAAGGGGAACAGCCTACCTGTAACGATTCGAGAAAGAGACCTGGGAGTGGATGTGACACCCAATCTAACTCCTGAGGCACATATAAATAGGATAACGACAGCAGCGTACTCTACACTGGCGAAAATTAGAACTTCATTCAGAAACCTAAATGAGGAAGCTTTTAGGGCGCTTTACACTGCCTACGTGAGACCCGTCTTAGAGTATGCCGCGCCATCATGGAGCCCCCACCTGAAGAAACACATAAAGAAACTGGAGAAGGTTCAGAGGTTTGCGACGAGGCTTGTCCCAGAGCTACGAGGGATGGGATATGAAGAGCGGCTGAAGGAACTGAACCTTACGACACTAGAGAAAAGAAGGGAGAGAGGAGATATGATAGGGACATATAAAATACTCAGGGGAATTGACAAAGTGGAAATAGATCAAATGTTCACACGTAATAATAACAGAACGAGGGGACATGGGTGGAAACTGGAAACTCAGATGAGTCACAGAGATGTTAGGAAGTTTTCTTTTAGCGTGAGAGTAGTAGAAAAATGGAATGCACTTGGGGAACAGGTTGTGGAAGCAAATACTATTCATACTTTTAAAACTAGGTATGATAGGGAAATGGGACAGGAGTCATTGCTGTAAACAACCGATAGCTAGAAAGGCGGGATCCAAGAGTCAATGCTCGATCCTGCAAGCACATATAGGTGAGTACATATAGGTGAGTACACACACACACACACACACACACACACACACACACACACACACACACACACACACACACACACACACACACACACACACACACACACACACACACACACACACACACACACACACACACACACACACACACACACACACACACACACACACACACACACACACACACACACACACACACACACACACACACACACACACACACACACACACACACACACACACACACACACACACACACACACACACACACACACACACACACACACACACACACACACACACACACACACACACACACACACACACACACACACACACACACACACACACACACACACACACACACACACACACACACACACACACACACACACACACACACACACACACACACACACACACACACACACACACACACACACACACACACACACACACACACACACACACACACACACACACACACACACACACACACACACACACACACACACACACACACACACACACACACACACACACACACACACACACACACACACACACACACACACACACACACACACACACACACACACACACACACACACACACACACACACACACACACACACACACACACACACACACACACACACACACACACACACACACACACACACACACACACACACACACACACACACACACACACACACACACACACACACACACACACACACACACACACACACACACACACACACACACACACACACACACACACACACACACACACACACACACACACACACACACACACACACACACACACACACACACACACACACACACACACACACACACACACACACACACACACACACACACACACACACACACACACACACACACACACACACACACACACACACACACACACACACACACACACACACACACACACACACACACACACACACACACACACACACACACACACACACACACACACACACACACACACACACACACACACACACACACACACACACACACACACACACACACACACACACACACACACACACACACACACACACACACACACACACACACACACACACACACACACACACACACACACACACACACACACACACACACACACACACACACACACACACACACACACACACACACACACACACACACACACACACACACACACACACACACACACACACACACACACACACACACACACACACACACACACACACACACACACACACACACACACACACACACACACACACACACACACACACACACACACACACACACACACACACACACACACACACACACACACACACACACACACACACACACACACACACACACACACACACACACACACACACACACACACACACACACACACACACACACACACACACACACACACACACACACACACACACACACACTCATACACACTTCCCTTGCCCCATACTCTGAAAGAGATTTTCGAATTTACTCATGTGTAACAAATTAGGTTTGTTGTAGGAATTATTCAGTATGGTTTCTCATAGACTAAAAGGGTTTTGGAAATTTTGGAATCAGGCGGTAGTTTGACCTGACCCAAGCACAGGGTCATCTCTCCTGGGATTAGCAGTTTAGGTCACATAATGGCTGGCGCCTTTGTCTTAAGCAACGTATAATTAATTATTTTACAGAATTCAGTAATGTAGAGAAATTCAAGTCTTCATTCAAATTGTATTCAATAATATTCCTGGTTAAAGTATCAAGAGTATCCTCAATTGTCTGAATAATGAGCAAGTCACCATCAGTGACGTCACTAGCCGGGACTAGCCTCGGTCGCGGAGCGATTTGTGCGACCGAGGGTCATAGGTCACCAAAGCCTTCCACTTTGCCTGTGCAATTACCTTCAGTTTAAAAGAGTTCAACCATCTGGGTTGTTCAGTGCAACAGAGATTAGTTGTTCAACTTAAACCCTGCTTAGTAGTCTTGGTAAACCTGGCGTAGGAATACCCCTCGGGCTTCTGTGTTGGGCAGAGCGATGAGGATCAGTGTGGACAGGTCAACGACTCGGGAAAGTGATCCACTCTCACCCTCTCCCTAAAGAGATCAGCCTAACATCTAGCTGGTTGCAGTTAAAGGTAGAGTCTGCTATAGTTTTGTATAGGAAATTAGTTCATCTCATGCCTAAGTCACGGAGTGTTAACTATAGGGAGTGCTTTGATTTAGATTTTATTTTAGATTTTGAATAAATTATTTAGTTAGTAATTTGCATTTTTATTATTTCCATTTCATGTTTTCGTATTTCTCATTGTCCTTGGCACGTGGTCTCCACGAGTCTGAGTTTAGTTGGGCCGCCAGCCCAACAAAGATTAAGAGTTCAGTTATCCTTTTGTTTGCTATAATTTCTCACATTTAACGTAGATTCTTCCCTCCTCGTCCAAATAACTGGGGGTCAAGCTCCAAGGTATTGATGGCATAATCGGTCCAGACCCCGGTTAGTGTGTTTTGTGTTAATGGTCTGGTGGTGGCGGCGTAAAGGAGATTCTAGTGTTTGCTAGGAGTCAGGTACCACGTCGTGAGGCTGTAGAATCTTGGCCGGTCAAACGGCTCATGACCACGTGGCGTGGGATTCAGCTTAGAGTAGTAGCTCTGGGGGTCCCTTGGATTGAAGAGAAATAATTCAGAATACGGGTAGAGGTAAGGGGTAAAGGACAGAGTAGAGCCGAACCCCCCCCCCCTTCCCCCGTGTTACACACGTCTACACATTGGGTCACAACAATGACCGTCTTAAAAATAAATCATGCCATACAAACTGCTCCAGGTTTTGGAAATTTCAACCCGCTATTCAGACAAGGACTTCCAATACATGTAGTATACATAAACTTTGCTAAAGCTTTTGATAAGGTACCACATGAAAGACTGACATGGAAAGTACAAGCATATGAAATATATGAATACTAGAATGGATCAAACAATGATTAAAACAAAGAAGGCAAAGTGTCGTCCTAAACGAAAATATCTCTGACTGGAGAAATGTGGTGAGTGGAGTACCGCAAGGTTCCATTTTGGGACTAACCCTTTTTGTCATATACATCAATGACATAGAATAGAATATCACAAACCATATCATCAAAATTGAAGATGACGCTAAGATTTATGGTAAAGTAGGTAGTGAACATAATATTGAGGCCTAACAAAGCGATCTACATGAACTCCACAAGTATCGGACGATTGGCAGATGCTCTTTAATTTCGAAAAATGCGAAGACCATGCATGTGGGGCATAACATTGCACATCATAACTATCAAATCAAAAATATTACCTTGCAGGAGGTTGATGAAGAAGGACCTTGGAGTCAGGATCCAGAAATCAAATCAAAAGTTGCTCAACAAGTGGAAGCTGCAGTAAAAGAAACCAACCATATCCGAGGAATAGTCAGGCCTAACTTTGATTTAATTGAAAATAAAGTAACTATTTTTTTTCAACAGTATAAATCTCTTGTCCTTGTATTATTGTATCGAAGCATGGAGACCTCAGCTTCAGAAAGGTACATCTGCTTAAGAAAAAGTTCAACACCGGGCGAGAAAAATCATTTTTGAACTAAGTGGGCTCTTTTCTTTGACGTCCAAAGGGTTTGGAAAGGATGGGGAAGGTAGAGGGTATGGGGAGGTGAAGTTCTGGAAGAGGATGAGGGTGTTGAGAGAGAGAAGGTTAGAAAGTTCGGTGGCCTGTCCGCCATGGGTTGACATGTGAGTGTCGTTTGTTTGGGTTTGTGGTGTGTTGGGTTGCCAGTACTTTGGCTGGGTGGCTAGTGTTTGTGTCCTAGCTGGTGTCTGGAAGCCCTAGGTGGAGTTGGCTGCAAGAGTTTAATCTTAGCAACATCACGGTAGTTACTCTTCTGGTAGCACAAAAAAGGTTTTGGTTGTTTTTATTTTGTTTAATTTTTATTTTTTTAATTTTGTTTTTAATTCTTGATAAGGTATAGATCGGGTCCGGGATGGGCCACTCATCTGGGTCGTCTGGTAGGCCACTTAGTATTTGAGGTCTTGGGAAGGCCTGATCATGGATGTGTCTGATCACTTTTTGTTAGAGAGTTACTCTTCTGGTCCTGTGTGGTGGTTCATGGATCTCTTAGTCACTGGTGGTGTTTATTGCTTCGTAGGGATCTTCGGGGTCTGGGACATACATGTGCTTCATGCGGTACAGCTGCCTTCTGGCCAGGTAGCTGAGCCTGATGTTCATTGGCATCATGTTGAGTGTCTCATGGAGTTGGTCTGTTCTTACCATATTCATCAGTGACAGGCCCTCTGCAAACCGAAGTGCTTTATTTTGTACCCGTTGGATCTTCAGCAAGTTGGTTTTGTTGGTAAGGTTCAGGTGGACGTAAGGGTACTCCAGGCTAGGCCTTATTATCATTCAGTACAGGTGGAGCTTGATGTGGGATGGGGGCTTGCCTAAAGCGGAAGAGCCTCAACAAGGAACCCCTAACCATCGCTGTCTTCTGGGAGACGTACTGGGTGGAGTTGAGTAGACTGTTAAAGTTGTATCCGAGCACTGTGTTGGAGTTTGAGATGGCTATGGGTTCACCCCTGATCCTTATTCCCCCCCCCCCCCTCGTTTTCAATTGAGAAAGCCATACATCCAACAGTGCTTATTTGGATCTTTTCTGGGTTAGTAGTGATCCTCCATTTTCTTTCCTAGTTAGCAGTCCTGGGTAGTTCTACGTTTGCCTTACGGGTTACAGTTGCATGTTTGGCTGTTTGGCTTCTTGGGTTAGATATTATTACGTGTGTTTCGTCGTCCGCAAATTGGACGATAATGGCGTCCTTGTACTCCGGTTGCGGCAGGTCTTTTACAAAAATGTTGAAGAGGACAGGGCTCAGGCACGACCCATGGGGGACTCCAGCTGTTGGGGTGAAAACTGATGCAGCTTTCGCCTTGAAGCTGGGAGTAACTTGTCGGTTTTTTAGGAAGTTTTTGATCAGCCTGAGGAGGGTCCAGTTTTGGGCTGGTAATTCTGCTAATTTGTACACCAGACCATCGTGCCATAGGCTGTCGAAGGCCTTGTGGACGTCCCTCGTCGCAATCAGGGCTACCTGTTTTTGCTGGCGAATTGAGCTCACAGCATCTTAGATGATGTTTATTGCGTGCAAGGTTGACCTTTGTGCTCGAAAGCCAAACTGTTTTTTTGTGAAGAGGTTGTTTGTACTCCATGTAGTAGTTGAGACGGTTGGACATGATTTTTTCAAAGCACTTGCCTATTGTGTCTAAGAGGGAGATTGGACGGTAGTTGCCAGGCTGATGGGGGTCTTTCTTGGGTTTGGGAATAAATATCATCTAGGCCGATTTGAAAGCTAAGGGAATGTGACCAGAAGCCAGCATGGCATTAAATGGGTTGAGTAGGGATTGCAGAAAATTGCCTGGTAGGAATTTGATCTGCTTTGCTTTGATCCCCGATGGTCCTGGGGCCTTATCTAGGATGTTTTTAATGACTCCTCTCATCTCTACCATAGTTATGGGTCTTGTTAGTGGGTGGTCGTCTTGGAGGGTTGTCAGGTCTATCAAGGGGGTGCTGAGAAGGGAGGCGGCGTTTTCTGTTGTCCATTGGTTGACACGGATGAAGTGAATGTTGTTGAAGGCTCTGCTGTTTAAAGCCGTGAATGTCTTTTTTTCCATACTGCACTGATGAGGTCAGCCTGTTCTTGTGCGTCTTCATTTTTTTCCTGTTGTTCCTCGTCATCTTCATCCAGGAATGTGTGTATGAGGCAGGTGAGGCTGGGGTTAGCCGATCCCAAGAGCTGTCTGATCTTACACCAGAAGGCTCCCGGCTCCTTTTTGTACTGGTTGGCCTGTCTCACAAGGGTTCCCCATATGTGGCTCTTAGGAGTTAGCATTAGGCCTAAGGTTCCCCTTCTGAGTGTTTGTAGGGACAACACTGGTGGCTGACCAGTTTGGCAGTGGCTTTGACAGGCTCGTTGGTACTCATTCATTTTACCTCTGATTTCTTGGGTCGGTTTATATTGGTGGTGGGCCCTTGTGGTGGATCTTCCACAGGTGGCCTCAGTTGCAAGCTGGATGTGGTTGTGGATGGTGTTTACTGCTTGGTCTATTGTTTGGGTGGGTAGGTTGTCAAACTCGATGATGGGGTCGTCAGTGAGGAAGGTGTCATAGTCCCAGGCTCGCATAGTTTCCAGTCTGGGCCTGGGAGGTGTCACAAACTGGAAGGAGGTAGCATGAAGGATGGTGACCACAGGGATGTGATCCCATCCCACATTCTTGCCTGGGGTCACTCTGCAGTGGAACAGGTCACAGACTCTGTTGGTCAGTAACATATCAGGGGAGCCCCTCACAGTGCCAGCAAAGAATGTCTTGAAGTGGAGGCCTTCGAAGGAGAGGTCTCTGTTTTGCATTAAATTGAAGAATTGTCTGCCCTTAGGTCTGTTCTGGTAGGAGCGTTGAATAGGGCCTGGTGGTAAGCAAGTCCAGGGGATAGATATGTGGTGCAGACGATTAGGGGGCCGTGTGAGGTGGTGAATTCTACTGCAAGGAAGTGGTCATCTTCTATGAAGATGGGGCGGTAGGAAAGCCTTCTCTTTATTAGGATTGCCACCCCGCTGTGCATCCCCCCTGTTGACTTCCCTAGTGGAATATCCCCAAAGTGAGGTGTGCTGGTCCTGTCTAGCCGCTGTTTCATTGAGTAAGATAATATCTCGGTTAAGTCTGGCTACCTCCAGGGTGAGGAGGTATCTGTTGTTGAAGTAGAGTCTGATATTCACTTGAATAATGGTGATCCCCATTGTTGGTTGTGAGCCGTATGTGTTTGTTTGGGTCGAGTGCCAGTGTTGTTAATTTCGGTTTGGCTTCTGATGTGTGTGTAGGTGGAGGATAGGTATTTTGGACCAGGGATCATGTTCATGGTTCCGGCCGGGGTGGGGGGGGGGGTTGGATGAGGTTTTCCACACGTTGCTGTGCAATTGAGGGGTCTTTGTTGTCGCTACTGTTCTCGATGTCCACGTCTGTAGTGCTAGAGTCACTCACTGATGGAGTATTAGGGGGGTTGCTTGCCCTTACCCTGTCCTCAGGGGATGAGCTTCGGCTGCTAGTGTTGGCCCTGAGCCTCTTAGAACAATGGTGTGTGGAACTGCGGTGTGTGAGGCGCTGATTGCTTCTAGGGTTTCTTATGGCAAGGGTGCTTGTGAGGGCTTTGAGTATAATCCTGTCTGGGACTACTGTAGGAATGGTGGACCTGGGTGTTTGCTAGTTTGTCTGGGTGGAGGGGCCGGGGTGATTCTGGGAGTTTGGTGTCTCTTGAGCGTTGGATGAGGCCTGGGGGTGGAGAGTATTTGGGTTGGAGTTGTTGGGTTGTACTTAGTCCTGGCCGGCGGCTGTTGTGTTGTTAGAAGACAGGGAGGCCAGCGAGTCCTCGGGCATGTGGACAGGGGACAGGCCATTGTCCATCCTGAGTGAGTTCCAGAAATCCAGGAGCTTCACTGGGTTGTTTGGAAATGTGAGTGGGGCAAATTTTAGGAGTTTAGCTCCTAAGCTGGGATTAGGATCGGGGTTTGTTGCGAGAAGGTTAGATGTTGAGGCCTGTTGTGGATGGTTCTGGGTTTGCCCTGGTATAACTGTGGAGTTATTGAGGTGTTGGTTGCTTTGGTGTCCCCGTTGATCGACCGACTGGGCCTGCAACCCTGGGAATTGGGCCTGTTATTGGTTGGGGTTACCCCAGGCGTTTACTGGTGGAGGAGGGGCAGGAATGGCGATTGCTGCTTGTTGACGTGCTGTTGTCACCGTTTCTTGTGCTTGCTTGATTGCATCCTGTCTATGAGGACACAAATGAGAGATTGCAATGTGTGCACCATTGCATAGTGCACACTTGGGTGTTGGGCATGTGCATTCCCTGTAGTTGTGTTTCCCTGCACACCTGCTGCACTTGGGGATTTCAATGTTGCATGCACTAGACTAGTGGTCATACTGGAAGCATTGTTTGAGCTTGTGAAACCTCTGTAGGGTGATTTGGTCAGGGTCAGACTTGATGCCAAATGCAGAAAAGCCAAGGTAGCAGACTTGTGCTGCTTGCTCCGGTGAAGCCAGAGTTAGCTTCAGTACTTGGGTGTTGTGGGACTGAGTTGTGAACCAGTGGGCCTGAATTATTTTAATATCACTGTTTTATCTCCAGATTTCTGCAGATATCTCGTCAACTGAGTGATCCATGATGATGTCATGGATCCTATGTTAAAAAATGGTGCGTTTGGCTTGGAAGTCGGCCGGGGGGTAGACTGTGATCCACCTTCTCCAATAGTTTGTTCAGACTGTCGGTCGAAAGGAGTTCTGGAAGGTCTGCATTGTGTACCAACAAGATGGCTCCAGTTGTTATTTTGAACACATTTTTGTAGGTAATCTGGGTGATCTTGTTGGAAATTTCCAACACTAATACAATATTATTGTATTATTATAAAATAGTGTTAAAATATAATAATTACTGTAGTAACTAAAATTAACTAACAGTAGTGTTCACATGAACTAATAATTGTATCTGTACAATAATGCTGGAATTCTTACGTAACCAAGCACCAATATTGCGTCAGATTCTACCAAGTTAAACACATTTATATCCAGTGTGTTAGAGAATTGAGTGTGATTCTCTAAAATCATCAGTATTCCATGTGATAATTATTTACAGATAACATAACTCCCAAATAATGCCAAATCGAGAGTTTTTAGTTATAATTGTTATCAAGTAATAAATTTACCGTCACGCGTGAATGCCATGGAGAAAACTAAAATCATCTCCATTTCTCGTTTACCACCGTAAGACTAGAAAGTAATAATATTTAGCTCCCTAGAATTACAACCCAGTCTTTATCAAAGCATTTTAGCCACAACTGCGCGAAGTAATATTATTCGTGATAAATAATTTCTGTGGGGAATGCGGGACGCGGGAGTGGAGAGAGAGACGCCATTGTTGTGGAGGACGACAGCTCGAGGAGAAGTCGCCAGTGTGCGGCGTGAAGACTTGTTCCGGAATTGAGCAACTTGTTTTGGTGTCAGAGTCTAGGACACGTTGCGGTGAAGTTGTCAGCAAGATTTAACCTGATACTCATCCCAGAACTAGTTAAATTGTTCTACGTGATCCGTCGCGACCGGCCAAATAAGCTCGTCGACATCCAAGCCAAGCTAGCTGCCACGTGTTCGCCATTGTGACGCTAGAGCCTGGGACGCGGTTTCGGCAAGCTTCAACTTATTCAGTACCCTATTAGCTAAGTATATACAGCTCCCTTTTGATGCATCATTAGAGATTGTATATGGCAGGGTAGCTTGTCGTTACGTCGAGCAACTTAAACAAAACCCATGTTAGTATTCTAGATTAATTTATTTCCATTTCTTGAATATAGATATTTAGTAGCCTAGTACATTGCTACGTAATATCTCTTAAATTACAGCTCGCGTGTGAGGCATCCACGAGCTGTTACTTTACACATGTTATTCATCTCCCAGCGTTCTACAAGGAATTCCGGAGATTCCCGAGGATAATTCGTAACTGATGTCTCTGAAAACGTCTTCAAGCTAAGACTTTTCGTATTTCTTTAATTATTCAAATTATCAGTATTTTAGTTGTCATGTATGGAATGATGTACACTGGAGATAATACGTGTTTATTATAATGAATAATTTCTGATGTTAATGATCCATATCTATACTGTTGATAGATTTTCTATTGATTCTTTAATTGGTCATAAGATTAGGTTACTACACAATGAACTGGTGTACGAACCACACTAGTTCCTAGACATATATGAAGTTCTAGCAATAACCCCCCAATGTAGGTGTTTGAGGCTTTGATTTGAGTAAATTATTTATACAGCCCATTAATTACTCAAGTGATTATATTTCCTAATATTTATCCATAGACACTGGTTCTTACAGGAATTTCTAATGATCACATTTTATTAGTTTCCCTCTTTATTATAAAAGCGGGTGGTTCTTCGTAATTGATTTCATTACTTTAATAATTAAATAAATAGAGTCGAGCCCCAAATGTCCCACAGATCTCATGAATTACTTCAAGTAGTTGGGCTGGAGAACGAATCTGGCCAAATTCGTCAGTGAAGCTGACTTTGGTCGCCATGACCTTGTGGGGGCCAGGAAGCCTAGTCTAATCTGTACTAAGGTGGATGTTTGTGTTGTGTCTTGGTAGACTAAGTGGCTGGTGGGTGTTATTTCGGCCGAGGCTGCTAACTTCTGGTTGTTAGGCAACTAGAGCTACTTGAACAGTTGGTAATTGAACCTATCGATAGCCTAAGCCTGTTACAAGGCTGTTAGTTGCCCGATCAAACCTTCGCGAGAATTTCAAGAACCCAGTTTTGGCTACCGCTCGGGAATGATCGTTTGGAATGGCGAAAAACAAGAGGTAGAAACAGTTTAGAAAGACAGCCTTATTCACATCTTAATTCTATGATTAGTAGGTTGTGCATTGTGTATTGTGTCCCCCTCCCCGCTCAGCTCGTTGTCGCCGTCTGGGGGCTTAGTGGGCGGCTGCCGGAGTGTGATGCTCCTTGGGACAGTCCTCTGTCCTTTTCTAGCCTTGTGCTCCTGCTGCCGTCCTCTCCAATTCTGCTGGGCATCTTTTCCTTTTCCTTTTCCTTCTGTTTCGTTTTTCTCCCCCCCTCTTCTCCTATCTGCTTGCCGTTTCCTGCCGACCTTTTGCTCGTTCTGGTTCTTCCCTTGGACTACTTCTACTTTGACGCCCGGGTGCTTGAGGAGGCATACTCTTGCACCCGTAGAACTGCAGTACCCGACGTCGAGAGCGAGGGGAACCTTTTATTGTCAATCCCCACTTCGTCACTGAACCCGATCTCGACGGACTGTCGGTTTCTTAAGGTGGCGCTTGTGGGGCGTATACTCACGACGCACCCCTAGGAGGCCCCGACAAGATCGGCGATAGCTTCTTGCTGGGTGTCCTGCCTCTAATTGTGGCTCCATGGTGGGTGTGGGGGCACATTCGTGAGTGAATTCTTCTTTTCGTCAAGATGACAACCCCTGCTTCGGCTTCTTCTGGTTTACCTTCTCTGGCTCGTGGGGTGGGCGACCAAGCCCCCGAGTCGGTCCGTATTGGAAGACCGGGCTCTGTAGCCTCCGCTGCATTGGGCCCCGACCTTGCTCCTCCTTTGGCCTCTCTGACTCCTTCCTCTGGCTCCCCTCCCTCCTCTGTGGTTGGGTCGAGCCCCAAGCCCCCAGTGGTGACTACCTCGTCCCCTGGCGCGGCTCCTTCTCTGGTTGTAACTACTGCACCTTTTAACCCCTCTCTCTCTGGGGGTTCTCACCGCCGTCCTCGTCACGGCCGCCCTCGCTCGATTCCTTCCAGTTCTGCTACCTATCAAGCCTTGTTTGGTCCCGCTTCGTGGGCCAAATATTTTGATCTCCTCCCTCTTGATTCTGCGCCTCCTGACGATTTCTCCCTCCATCGACATCTCATTGATTCCGTGGATGCCTCCATTACTTTCAACCCCACTCGTCTCGGTACACGTGTCGTTGCTGCTCCTTCTCAGGATGCTGCTTCCCGCTTGGCTGCCTTATCCTGCCTTGGCGAGACCCCCGTTCGGATCTCGAAGAACGCTCAGTTGAATGCCAGTGTTGGCACTATTTTGCTCCCGCCCCATGTTGCGACCGGTGTTCGGGACCTGCGCGACTGCCACGACGATATTCGACATATCCTCGCTGCCCAGGGCCATTCTATTCTCCAGGTGGACACGTTTACTCGTCCCCCTCGTGGTAGTCGCCGTCAACCCCTCCGGGTTGTGAAGATTACCTTTGATGGTAGGACCCTTCCACCCTCTGTCATTCTTGCTGGTGCCAGGTGCTCTGTCCAGGAGTACATTCCTTCTCCTCGGCTCTGCAACAAGTGCTGGAGGTTTGGGCATGGTGCCCTCCGCTGCTCCGGGACTGTCTCTCTCTGTCCTTTGTGTGGTGGCGAAGGTCACTCTAAGTCGGAGTGCGCTTATCCCCAGGCTCGTTGCCTCAACTGCGGTGAGGCCCATCCTACCTTCTCCCGTGCGTGTGTCCATTACAAGCTTGAAGCAGCCGTCCTCAACTTGAAGCACCGGGAGCGTTTATCTTTTCCTGAGGCGAGGCGCCAGGTTCGCCGGCTCCCGCCTTATGCTACTAATTCTTATGCTCGCGTGTTGCGCTCTTCCTCTCCTCGTCCTTCCCGCCTTCCTCAGACTCACAACCGTTTCCGGGCCTTGGACCCTGATGTGCCCACTGCCCCCTCCTCTGTCCCTTTGGGTTCTCTCCCGAAGGATCCTCCTCCTGGTCCTCTGTCTGGGGTTCCCCTTCCTTCTACCCGGTCTGTCGTGTCTTCTGTGTCCTCTTCCTCGTCCCCCTCCGATCCTCCTTCCCATCCTCTTCCTCCATCTATCGGCTCTCCCCACCGCCTGTCGGTGCGGGCGGATGTCCATCGCTCTCCTAACGGCCGTCGTGTGTGCTCTCGTTCGGCTTCTCCTGTTGAGACACTGGAATCCGTTGCCCGGTACGTAGTTGCTGGGACACCGGTCTCTTTAAGTCAGAAGCGTAAGCCTGGCTCCTCTCCTTCCTCTTCCCCGGCGGGTAAGAAGGCTTCGCTTTCTTCCTCAGCTCCTCCTTCTGGCTCTGTTGCTACTTCCCCTCCCGTTTCAGTGCTTGCGCCCCCTGTTCCTGCTATGGAGGTTTCTTTGGCCCCTGCTTCCCTTTCGGTTGCTGCTCTTGCTGGGGTGCGCTCCCCTCTTTCTACTCCCCCTCTTCCTGCTGCTGTCCTTGACTGCTCCTCTCCGTTGTCTCCTCCTCTTCCTCCTCCTCCTCCTCCTCCTCCGGACCCTGCCCGCCCGCCTCTGATCTGTTCTCCCGTTTCCTTCCCTCCGTCTTTACTCAGTTTACCCATGCCCCCTAACCCTGACTTTGCTGACCCTGATCCCGACCCTGATATTCTTTAACGTGCTCTGTTGCTCTTTCGCCTTTGTTTCTTCCTTGTTCTCTGTTTTTGTCCTTTCTCTTCTCGTCGTTGTCCATTCTTCAATGGAACGTTCGAGGTTATTACGCCAATTTCCTCGAACTCCAACTTCTGATTTCGCGGTTTTCGCCCCTTTGTGTCTGTCTCCAGGAGCCAATGCTTGGTGCTCGTCCTGGTCGTTTTCGTGGCTATTCCTTTCTCTCCCCCCCCCCCCCAGCCATTGCTGGGGCTTCTAATTCTTCTGCTCTCTTGATTCGGGCTGATGTTCCCTTTGTTCCTTTACTTTTTCCTTCGCCTCTCCATTGTTCTGCTGCTCGTATCTTTGTGGGGAAATGGTACACAGTTTGTTCCATTTATCTCCCCCCGAGTGTGCCGCTCTCTCTTCCTGATTTGAAACACCTCCTAGACTCCTTGCCGGAGCCTGTGCTCCTGCTGGGTGACTTCAATTGTCGTCATTCTCTTTGGGGTGACGTTCTGACTAATACCCGGGGTCGCCTCCTTGAGCCGTTTCTCCTCTCTTCTTCCCTGTCTCTTCTGAATTCTGGTGAGCCCACTCATTTGGACTCTCAGACTCACACCCTTTCTTGTCTTGATCTTTCTCTCTGCTCTTCTTCTCTTTACTTAGATTTCACGTGGCAGGTTCTTGATGACCTCCATGGAAGTGATCATTTCCCCATCCTTGTTTCCTTTTTCTCTTTTTGCCATTCCCTCTCTTTCCCTAGGTGGCAGTTTGCTAAGGCGGACTGGACCCTATTTTCCCTCAGTGCTACTCTCTCTGACCTCTCCCTTCTGCCCCTCTCTCGCGCTCTCCTCCTTTTTCATGACACTGTCTTCAACGCTGCCCTCCGCTCTATTCCTCGCTCTTCCTCTCGAGGTCCACGGAAGTGCGTTCCCTGGTGGAATGCGGACTGTGCTCGGGCTGTCCGCTGTAAGCGTGCAGCCTGGAAGAGGCACCGCCGTAGGCAGACAACCGATTCTTTTCTTTTCTTTCGGAAAGCGAGTGCGGTGGCCCGTAGGGCCATCCGTACGGCTAAACGTGAATGTTGGGCATCTTATGTCTCAACAATTACGTCCGAAACCCCTCTGGCCCAGATCTGGAAGCGTATCCGCAAGATAGCGGGTAAGTTCGTTCCCGATGTTTCACCGGTCCTTCACCTCCATGATACTCTTGTGGCGGACCCGTTGCAGGTCGCTTCCGAACTGGGTTCCCACTTTTCTTCTGTTAGCTCTGGTCTTCATCTTCCCCAATCTTTCCTTCTTCGTAAACCTGTCCTTGAGTCTCGTCCTTTAGATTTCTGCACTCATCTTCAGCTTCCCTATAATGATCCCTTCTCTCTCTCTGAACTTCGTTCTGCCCTGGCCCTCTGCGGTTCTACAGCGGCGGGCTCCGATGGTATTCATTATGAGATGCTTCGCCATCTCCCTCCGAGCACGTCTCAGTATTTACTGAGTCTGTATAATCGGATCTGGGAGTCGTCGTCAGTCCCTGAGGACTGGCTCGATGCCGTTGTCCTCCCTGTTCGCAAACCGGGGTCTCTGGGTACTTCCCATAAGGACTTTCGCCCTATTGCTCTCACAAGTTGTGTCTGCAAACTCTTTGAACGTATGGTTAACGTTCGTCTGATGTGGTTCCTGGAACACCATCACCTCCTCTCCCCTTCTCAATTTGGTTTCCGCAAGTGCCGCAGCACGACAGATGTCCTGGTGAACTTGGAGGTCTATGTACGTACTGCTTTTGCTGCGAAGACCTCCGTTGTTGCCGTCCTTTTTGACCTAGAAAAGGCTTACGACACCACTTGGCGTTATCATATCCTATCTCAACTTCATTCTTTTGGCCTTCGTGGTCATCTCCCTCTCTTTCTCCGCAGCTTCCTCTCTCGTCGTTCCTTTCGGGTGCGCCTTGGTACCGCTCTCTCTCCCTCTTTTCAGCAATACGAAGGTGTGCCCCAGGGTAGTGTTCTGAGCACTACTCTTTTTCTGGTTGCCCTCAATGGTCTTCTTTCCTCTCTTCCTTCTGGTGTCTTCTCCGCTCTCTATGTCGATGATCTTACCCTTTGTTGTCAGGGTGATGATTCGCCTTTCCTTCAACGCCGACTTCAACTTGCCATTGATGCCGTGTCGTCTTGGGCCACAGGTCATGGCTTCAAGTTCTCTACTTCTAAGACTTGTGCCATGACTTTTACGCGGAAACGGGTTGTTCTTCGTCCCTCTTTGTCACTTTATGGTCATCCCCTTGAATACAAAGATTCCGCGAAGCTTTTGGGGTTATTCCTTGACACTCGTTTGTCTTGGTCTCCCCATATCTCTTACCTCCGTGTTGAGTGCTCTAAGGCCCTTACCCTCCTTCGGGTCTTGTCCCATACTTCTTGGGGGGCAGATAGGCGCACTCTCCTTGCTTTACATTCCTCTCTCGTCCTGTCTAAGCTCGATTATGGTTGCCCTGCTTACTCGTCTGCTTCTCCTTCTACTCTTCGCCGTCTTGATGCTTTGCACCATACTGGGTTGCGTCTCAGTTCTGGTGCCTTTCGTTCGACTCCCATCCTTAGCTTGTATGTTGACACTGGCTTCCTGTCTCTCCAGGACCGCCGTGATCGCTACTGTCTTCGCTATCTTGCGCGGTCCTTGCAACATCCTTCCTCTCGCCTCTGTCGTGCTTTAACTTTTACCCCTCCTGCGGTTCCTGTTCCTCTTCACCACCTCCCTCTTTCTGTCCGGTTATCTCTCCTACAGGATTCTCTTTCCGTTCGTATTTCTGATGTTTCTCCTCGTGTTGTCCCTTCTTTGCCCCCGTGGAGGGTCCCTCTTCCGCGGTTTTGTACATCCTTGACCCGTATCACTAAAGCTTTTACCCCTCCTACGGTTCTAAAACGCCTTTTCCTCGAGCATTTTTCTTCTCACTCCCGCTCCGTTTCTATCTTCACCGATGGGTCTAAGTCAGCGGACGGTGTTGGCTACTCTGTTGTTTTTCCTGATCGCACTTATATGTGTCGCTTGCCTCCGGAGACTAGCATCTTTACAGCGGAACTTTATGCTATTCTCTATGCTCTCCGTCTCCTGCTTTCTCGTTGTCAGCCTTCCTTTGTGGTTGTTGTTGACTCTCGTTGTGCCCTCATGGCTCTCGGGTCCTTTAATCCGGTTCATCCAGTAGTTGTCGAGATCCAGCATTGGCTGTTTCTCGTTCACAGTAAATTTAAGTCGGTTGAGTTTTGTTGGGTTCCCAGCCATATTGGTGTTTCTTTAAATGAGCGTGCGGATGCTGCTGCCAAGGAAGCTGTCTGCTCTTGTCCCATCTCTCGCAAAGGCATTCCGTATTCCGACTTTTACCCGGTTATCCATTCCTCAGTCCTTACCCGTTGGCAGGCTTCTTGGTTGTCTGTTACTAGTAACAAGCTACGTACTCTTAAATGTTGTGTTTCCTCGTGGCCGTCCTCCTTCCACCGTAACCGGCGGTGGGAAACGGCTCTGGCGAGGTTGCGTATTGGCCATACTCGCTTAACCCATGGTCACTTGATGGAGCGCCGCCCTGCTCCTTATTGTCCTAGTTGCATTGTCCCTCTTACGGTCGTGCATGTCCTTCTTGAATGTCCTGACTTCCAGGATGAGCGTGTGTCTTGCTTTCCGACCGCCCCTCGCGGTCACCAGTCCCTCGATAGAATTCTTGGTGACTCGGATACTTTTGATATCGTTCGCCTTATGCGTTTTTGTTCTCGTATTGGCATCCTTGGTGATATTTAGCGCCCTCTGATTATTTTGCTTACTTGATGGTGCTACATAGCCTTCCCGGTTTGGTGCCTTCTTTTGATAATTACTTACTTACTTGTGTATTGTGTGTGTGTATGGAGTGTTGTTGTACAGGCAGGGAGAGAATGAGGAGGATGGGCGGGGGGGGGGGAAGGATGAGGATGGGTGGGATGGGTTTATTTGGACATCATTCTGCTGTAAGCGTCTGTAGAGCTGGTTGGGTCACAGTTCAATTGCCAAGGCCTCAACGGCGCGACTTGGCGACGAGAGAACTTGTAGCTGACTGAGAGCAAGTCTGGCTGCTGAGCGGCCGGCCGGCTGTGATTGGCTGGCTGGCGCACCAATCCTGAGAGAGGTGGGCGGGGCCAAGGCGCGGACGTCCCTGTAGATGGCGGGAGCTCCTGGGCTTTATGCCGTTGTGTGTTTATTTATTTATTTATTTATTTATTTATTTATTTATTTATTTATTTATTTATATATATACAAGAAGGTACATTGGGTTTGTCAGAATACATTGGATAGTACAGTATTTACATTCTTGTAAAGCCACTAGTACGCGCAGCGTTTCGGGCAGGTCCTTAATCTAGCAGATAATTTTAAGTAGGTAATTTCAATCAGAATTGTTAAATGATAAAGATACATTACAAGAGAAAAATGAGATGAGAGAGATAAGTAAGTATATTAAAGCACATTGTTATATTAAAGCTCTGACTGATTACATTGACAGCTTGATTAGTAATTTAAACAAGATTAATAGACACCATACAGCAGATTGACAGCACATATAAGACAGCAATGATCACAATGGTAAAGATGTTCAGAATGGGTACATAAAGATTGGGAGACTGGGTAGCAAAAGATACAGATAAACAAGATTTATAAACACCATACAACAGATTGGCAGCACATATAAGAAAACAGCAATGTTCACAATGGTAAAGATGTTCAAATTGGGAACATAAAGGTTGGGAGATTGGGTAGCAATTGATACAGTGCAATTTTAAGGCAAAAAGTGAAAAAATATGAAGATGAAATTAGGTACATTTTAGTATTGATTTTGAATGATGTAAAAGTTGGACAGCTTTTCAATTCAGTAGGGAGTGAGTTCCATAAACTGGGTCGCTTTATTTGCATAGAGTGTTTACACAGATTAAGTTTAACTCTGGGGATATCAAAGAGATATTTATTTCTGGTGTGGTGATAATGGGTCCTATTACATCTGTCCAGGAAGAGTTTCAGGCAAGGATTTGCATTTAAGAACAGGGTTTTGTAAATGTAGTTGACACAAGAGAATTTGTGGAGTGAGATTATGTTTAGCATGTTTAGGGAGTTAAACAAGGGGGCTGTGTGTTGTCTGAAAGCAGAATTTGATATTATTCTGATAGCAGATTTTTGCTGGATGATGATGGACTTGAGGTGGTTTGCAGTGGTTGAACCCTATGCACAGATACCATAGTTGAGATAGGGATAGATTAGTGCATAATATAGAGAGATGAGAGCAGAGTTAGGAACATAATATCTGATTTTGGAGAGTATACCAACTGTTTTAGAGACTTTCTTAGTTATGTGTTGTATGTGGGTACTGAAGTTGAGTCTCTTGTCTAGGAATATGCCAAAAAACTTTCCATCATTTTTATTGCTAATGTTTACATTGTCAATCTGAAGCTGAATTGCATTTGTAGATTTGCTTCCAAATAGGATGTAGTAGGTCTTTTCTATGTTAAGTGTTAGTTTGTTGGTTGACATCCATAAGTGGACTTTTTTTAGTTCATTATTAACAACATCATTTAGTGTATGTGGGTTGGGATTGGAGTAAATGAGGGTTGTATCATCAGCAAACAAAATAGGTTTCAGAATGTTAAAGACATTAGGCAGATCATTAATGTATATAAGAAATAGTAGGGGTCCCAAGATGCTGCCCTGTGGCACTCCAACGGTTATTGGTAGAATGAGAGAGATTATATTATTGATGGCTACACATTAGTGTCTATCACTAAGATAGGATTGGATATAGTCCAGTGCATGGCCTCGGATTCCATAATGATGGAGTTTACATAAGAGGTAATCGTGATTAACAGTATCAAAGGCCTTCCTCAGGTCAATGAAGAGTCCAATTGGAAACTCATTTTTGTCAAGGGCTGAGTAAATTATATCAAGGAGACTAATAATTGCATCGTTGGTACTCTTTTGAGAGCGGAAGCCAAACTGACAGGGGCTAAGAATGTCGAATTTTACGAGATAGGAGTAGAGCTGTTTGTAGATAATTTTTTCGAATATTTTTGATAGTATGGGTAGGTTCGATATTGGTCTGTAGTTGTTTATATCTGACGGATTACCTCCTTTATGAACTGGCGTTACTCTTGCTATTTTAAGGATATCAGGGAAGGTATGACACTCAAGGGATTATGTTTATGCCTTTATGCTTTAAGTGGTAATGTTTTTGCCTTTATGCTCTAAGTGGGCTCCCATACGAGGAATAGTTGAGAGTTTACAGGGTTAACAACACTGCAAACCAGACATGACAGGGCTGAACTCATCGAAACTTAAAATGTTGAAGAATTTGTTAATAGTTCTGTCCTCGTCGAGGCAACTCGAGAGATAGTGGCCCTAAGGCAAATTCAGGTAAATATGAACACGTTGGACTGGACGTTATGAGAATAGCTTGAACTGCTTCAACTCTACGTGTGTAATTTATATCACAATAAATTCATTTGAATTTCAAAACATGAAATACATTTTGAAATAAATTGATTTCAATATTAAAACATTAGTAGCCAAATATAAACAGATCTGACATAGAACTGTACTAAGGTCAGGTTCAGTCTCGTGTCCTGTATACAGCTCTGCTGTATAGTGTTGAATACTTATCTCTGAGAGTATTACATGTAATACAGGCCCAGAGGAATCTTGAAAGACGTTCCTTTCTCTCTAATAATTTTATAATTTCATCACGAAATTCATAAACCGTTTTTCTTTAAAGGCAATCAGAAATCACTTGATTGTAAAACATTTGTTTTGTCTTAAAATCCTGTTGATAATATGATGGTTAGAGCACTAGTTCTTGGTCTGGTCTGGGACAGGCAGCCATCTCTGGGACACCCAGCATCTTGCCACAGGGTATCCCAGCCATCTCTGGGACACCCAGCATCTTGCCACAGGGAATCCCAGCCATCTCTGGGACACCCAGCATCTTGCCACAGAGTATCCCAGCCATCTCTGGGACACCCAGCATCTTGCCACAGGGTATCCCAGCCATCTCTGGGACACCCAGCATCTTGCCACAGAGTATCCCAGCCATCTCTGGGACACCCAGCATCTTGCCACAGGGCATCCCAGCCGTCTCTGGGACACCCAGCATCTTGCCACAGGGTATCCCAGCCGTCTCTGGGACACCCAGCATTTTGCCACAGGGTATCCCAGCCATCTCTGGGACACCCAGCATCTTGCCACAGGGTATCCCAGCCATCTCTGGGACACCCAGCATCTTGCCTCAGAGTATCCCAGCCATCTCTGCGACACCCAGCATCTTGCCACAGAGTATCCCAGCCATCTCTGGGACACCCAGCATCTTGCCACAGAGTATCCCAGCCATCTCTGGGACACCCAGCATCTTGCCACTGAGTACCCCAGCCATCTCTGGGACAGAGGGGCCTCGTAGCCTGGTGGATAGTGCGCAGGACTCGTAATTCTGTGGCGCGGGTTCGATTCCCGCACGAGGCAGAAACAAATGGGCAAAGTTTCTTTCACCCTGAATGCCCCTGTTACCTAGCAGTAAATAGGTACCTGGGTGTTAGTCAGCTGTCACGGGCTGCTTCCTGGGGGTGGAGGCCTGGTCGAGGACCGGGCCGCGGGGACACTAAAGCCCCGAAATCATCTCAAGATAACCCAGCATCTTGCCACAGGGTATCTCAGCCATCTCTGGGACACCCAGCGTCTTGCCACAGGGTATCCCAGCCATCTCTGGGACACCCAGCATCTTGCCACGGGGTATCCTAGCCATCTCTGGGGCACCCAGCATCTTGCCTCAGAGTATCCCAGCCATCTCTGGGGCACCCAGCATCTTGCCACGGGGTATCCTAGCCATCTCTGGGGCATCCAGCATCTTGCCACAGAGTATTCCAATGACAGATACTTGACCCCTTGTCCCCTTTAGTATCCAATGTCCTCTTGGATACTAAAGGAAGGGGCAGAAGAACTGTGCTTGCCACTCTCCATAGTGTATAAGAAATCACTGGCAACAGGGGAACTGCCAGAAATTTGGAAAGCAGCTAACGTATTCCCGATATACTGTACAAGAAAGGGGATAGACAGGAGGCACTGAACTACAGGCCAGTGTCCGTAACCTACATACCATGCAAGCTGATGGAGAAGATTGTGCGAAGAAAGCTAGTGGAACATCTGGAGCGAAAGAACTTTGTAACACAGCATCAACATGGGTTCAGGGATGGCAAGTCCTCCCTCACAGGGTTACTTGAATTCTACGACCAGGCAACAAAAATCAGGCAAGAAAGAGAAGGGCGGGCAGATTGCATATTTTTGGATTGCCAGAAAGCCTTTGATACAGTACCACACAAGAGGCTAGTGAGGAAGCTGGAGATGCAGGCTGGAGTGAAAGGGAAGGTACTCCATTGGATAAAGGAGTACCTAAGTAACAGGAGACAACGAGTCAATGTGAGGGGTGAGGTCTCGGATTGGCGAGACGTTACAAGTGGAGTCCCGCAGGGATCAGTCTTTGGACCTATACTGTTTCTGATATATGTAAATGATCTCCCAGAGAGTATAGACTCCTTTCTTTCAATGTTTGTTGATGATGCAAAAATTATGAGGAGGATTTAAACAGAGGATGATAGTAGGAGGCCTAGACAGCTTGAGTGAATGGTCCAACAAATGGCTGTTGACGTTCAACCCGAGTAACTGCAAAGTAATGAAACTAGGCGGTGGAAACAGGAGGCCAGACACAGGATAGAGAATAGGAGATGAAGTACTTAATGAAACGGACAGAGAGAAAGATCTAGGAGTTGATATCACACCAAACCTGTCTCCTGAAGCCCACATAAAAAAAAAAACGTCTGGGGCATATGCGAGGCTGGCTAACATCAGAACAGCCTTCAGGAACCTGTGTAAGGAATCATTCAAAATCTTGTATACCACATATGTAAGACCAATCCTGGAGTATGCGGCCCCAGCATGGAGCCCGTACCTTGTCAAGCACAAGACGAAGCTGGAAAAAGTTCAGAGGTGTGCCACTAGACCAGTCCCAGAACTAAGAGGCGTGAGTTACGAGGAAAGGCTGCGGGAAATGCACCTTACGACACTGGAAGACAGAAGAGTAAGGGGAGACATGATCACAACCTACAAAATCCTCAGGGTAATCGACCGGGTAGACAAGGATAAACTATTCAACACTGGTGGCACGCGAACAAGGGGACACAGGTGGAAACTGAGTACCCACATGAGCCACAGGGACGTTAGAAAGAACTTTTTCAGTGTCAGAGTAGTTAACGGATGGAATGCATTAGGCAGTGATGTGGTGGAGGCTGACTCCATACACAGTTTCAAATGTAGATATGATAGAGCCCAGCAGGCTCCGGAATCTGTACACCAGTTGATTGACAGTAGAGAGGCGGGATCAATGAGCCAAAGCTCAACCCCCCGCAAGCATAACTAGGTTGAGTACAGAGGCGTGATCAGTGAGAAAAAGCTCAACCCCCCGCAAGCACAACTAGGTGAGTACAGATGTAATTTGGAATTCTTTAACGTGGCAATTCCAACCAGGCCTACGTCCTCTATTTGTTTTTTAGAAGGATTCTCTCCCCCCTTCCTTAACTAACACTGACATGACAGATTGCCAAAAAATTGTCATTAAAACTGTTTTGATGGAAATTACACTGATGAATAGTGCAGAAAGTTGCATTAGTTGATATATGGAATATTATAAAGTTTTCCGTGAAGCAGGCACTCCAAACTTATACAGGTCAGCAATAGTGGCTTTCTCTCAGGTTAAATGTATTAAGGTTGGTTACTGTTCTCACTGTCAGGAGCAACAGTTTGATAGTGAGGTATAGTGAAGGTGTCTATGACAGGAAAATGTCAGGAAAGGTTGTCACAATCACTGAGTCTTATACCCTCAGATGTAACCAGTTAGATCATCATCAGTGAGAAAATTATCAAAATGAGACCTTCCTCTCCAGTCATTTAATGGAAAACCAAAGTAATATTAAATTGAGCATAGCCAGTATTGACCAGCATATGCAAATCTTTTGTTAAATTTTAAAACCCTAAGTCTTCTTGTAACGATTTTAAGTTTTTCTTAATTTATTTCAATGTAGATTTTTGTATCATCGGAAACTAGGTAATGTTGCACTTGAGTGTTGTATCAACATGGTTTATATATACGGTAAACAAGACAGGTCTCAGGCCAGAGTCCTGAGGACCATTGACAACGTTTACCACTCGGATTTGTCTTACTCTGTTTCTGTTGAAAAAGTCATATCATATACCACTAGCAAGTTAATACCTCCAAACAATAGGCCTCAGAGAATGAGTGAAAATACAAGTGTTTAAATTGTTTAAACTTATATGTTGCTTTATTTCAGATAATGCATGTATTTACTTTAATACTTGCAGTACTGAACTATAAAAATCATAGTACAGTACTACTTACTGTATCAAAGGAGGTGTACATATTGCAGTTTCTTTACAAAAGTAATTATACATTTAAGTGTGCAGAAGGACACTTGCTGTATTAAACTACTTGAACAGTAAGCTGCATACTGTATGAAATATCTTGTACAGTACGTTAATTACTGTAATAAAGTAAGTGCCCAAAAACTAGCTACTGTATTAGAGCAAATTTACAAAAGAATACTGATAATACTAAAGAACATATATACAGTAAGCTGCTTAATGCATTATGGTAAATTGCAATAGGCAACTTACTGTATTTAGTTGTACATTAAGCAACTTAAAATATCAAAGATGTATATATGCTCCTGCTTAATCTTGAGGATAATAAGGTTAAGGCAGCCTAAAAGTCAGACAAAAATTCTCAATGCCTAAAATCCTTAATAAAATGTTACAATAACTAAGATCCCTTAACAAATAAAGAGCCAAGACTAATAATAGTGATCCAATAAACAATAGTAAATAAAGTCATATTGATAATAAAGTGTAGAAAATGCTAATATATCAAGTTCATATCAAAAATTATTCATAAAATCAGCAAACAAATGCTTATCTATACCATCCACTACAGACTGGAAGGCAGCTTATCTATACCTTCCACTATATTTATACTATTTCAGTAC
The DNA here is from genome assembly GCF_040958095.1 of Procambarus clarkii. Lineage (NCBI taxonomy): Eukaryota > Metazoa > Arthropoda > Malacostraca > Decapoda > Cambaridae > Procambarus > Procambarus clarkii. The sequence continues at coordinate 2,576,185 of NC_091195.1, read as the reverse complement.
ACATAAGGGGCATAACTGGCCAACCTCTCACAGTGTTCATGACAGAACACTCATGAACACTCGAGATACCTGGATGATCAGGTATCCAGAGGATACCTGATCAACGAGGCTGTGAGTCATATGTCAGGCTGCGAGCAGCGGCGTCCAGTAGCCTGGTTGACCAGTCCAGCAATGAAGAGGCCGGGCCGCGGGGACGCTAAGCCCCGAAACAACCTCAAGGAAGGTATCTCCAGCATACTAAAACTCATTCATACCTCCAGCATACTAAAACATATTCATGCCATCAGCATACCATATCTGTTCATATATCCAGTATAAACAAATTATTTATATCATTAATATAACAAAACCCATCCATACCACTTGCGTACCAAAGTTCATTAATACTACAGCATAAAAACTCATTCTTACAATGGACACAAGAAATTTGTAGACCAGACCACACACTAGAAGGTGAAGGGACGACGACGTTTCGGTCCGTCCTGGACCATTCTCAAGTCGATTGTCACAATCGACTTGAGAATGGTCTGGTCAACATACTTTAGCCACGTTATTGTGACTCATCGTCGACACAAGAGATCCTTTAATCCACCATCATACACATTCATACCACCCACTTGTAGTCTACCAGTTGGTCGATCTGGGGACCATCACCCCTGGTCACCGACCATGTCTCCTGGCTGCTGGTCTGGTCACCGACCATGTCTCCTGGCTGCTGGTCTGGTCACCGACCATGTCTCCTGGCTGCTGGTCTGGTCACCGACCATGTCTCCTGGCTGCTGGTCTGGTCACCGACCATGTCTCCTGGCTGCTGGTCTGGTCACCGACCATGTCTCCTGGCTGCTGGTCTCGTCACCGACCATGTCTCCTGGCTGCTGGTCTGGTCTCCGACCATGTCTCCTGGCTGCTGCTCTGGTCATCCAGGCTGTTAGACACGTCTGCTCACAGCCTAAAGTCACAGCCCGGTTGATCAAGTAACCTTTGGATATATTTATCATACAACCAACACACAAAAACTTACACAAACCACAAACATACACAAGGTCTTGTTGTATGTCTTACTAAACCCAACTTGTGATAAAACTTTGATAAACCCGTCAGTGGTAAGAGTTCCAGCGAGGTCCTCGTGTGTAGGAGGACATTGGTCTCAATGTTATGTACATCTGAAGATTACTGTACATCTACACATGTACATCTGTAGATTACTGTGCATCTACACATGTACATCTGTAGATTACTGTACATCTATACATGTACATCTGTAGATTACTGTGCCTCTACATCAGTAGATTACTGTACATCTGTAGATTACTGTACATCTACACATGTACATCTGTAGGTTACTGTACATCTACACATGTACATCTGTAGATTACTGTACATCTACACGTGTACATCTGTAGATTACTGTGCCTCTACATCAGTAGATTACTGTACATCTGTAGATTACTGTACATCTACACATGTGCATCTGTAGATTACTGTACATCTACACATGTACATCTGTAGATTACTCTACATCTACACAGTACATCTGTAGACTACTGTACATCTACACATGTACATCTGTAGATTACTGTACATCTACACATGTACATCTAATACTTGATGAGATGTAATCATCTCATTGAGAGATGTACATCATAATCATTGTCATATAATGTACATCTACATTGGTCTCGTGAGGCTGGTCTCAACAAATAGCTCCTCGTAGATGTGTCCTTGTACATTATTGGTCTCGTGAGGCTGGTCTCAACAACCAGCTCCTCGTAGATGTGTCCTTGTACATTATTGGTCTCGTGAGGCAGGTCTCAACAACCAGCTCCTCGTAGATGTGTCCTTGTACATTATTGGTCTCGTCAGGCTGGTTTCAACAACCAGCTCCTCGTAGATGTGTACTTGTACATTATTGGTCTCGTGAGGCTGGTCTCAACAACCAGCTCCTCGTAGATGTGTCCTTGTACATTATTGGTCTCGTGAGGCCAACAATCTACCATATTTTAACATTATTAAAATTGTTAAGCGACGCAGCGAGCTCTCGGAGGTACTTCTTGTCCTCACTGTCCACACTGTCTTCACTGTCCTCGATCCTAAACCAAAGTTCATCACCAGTGACGCCCCTCCGATGAAGTCCTCGCAGGAGTCTCTCCCCACTCACGCCTGTAGATGAGAGGAAACACTGAAGCCCACACCTGGCTACTCTCCACACCCATCCCTTAAGGAGGAGGAGGAGGAGGGTAGTGGTGCAGAGGAGGAGGAGGAGGGTAGTAATGCAGAGGAGGAGGAGGGTAGTGGTGCAGAGGAGGAGGACCGTAGTGGTGCAGAGAAGGGGGAGGGTAGTGGTGCAGAGGAGGAGGGTAGTGGTGCAGAGGAGGAGGAGGGGGAGGGAAGTGGCGCAGAGGAGGAGGAGGGTAGTGGTTCAGAGGAGGAGGAGGGTAGTGGTGCGGAGAAGGAGGAGGGTAGTGGTGCAGAGGAGGAGGAGGGTAGTGGTGCAGAGGAGGAAGAGGGTAGTGGTGCAGAGGAGGGGGAGGGTAGTGGTGCAGAGGAGAAGGAGGGGGAGGGTAGTGGCACAGAGGAGAGGGAGGTTAGTGGTGCAGAGGGAGAGGGTAGCGATGCAGAGGAGGGGGATAGTGGTGCAGAGGAGGAGGGTAGTGGTGCAAAGGAGGATGAGGGTAATGGTGCAGAAGAGGAGGGTAGTGGTGCAGAGGAGGAGGAGGGTAGTGGTGCGGAGGAGTAGGAGGGTAGTGGTGCGGAGGAGGAGGAGGGTAGTGGTGCGGAGGAGGATTAGGGTAGTGGTGCAGAGGAGGAGGGGGGTAGTGGTGCAGAGGAGGAGGGGGAGGGTAGTGGCGCAGAGGAGGAGAGGGAGGGTAGTGGTGCAGAGGAGGAGGAGGGTAGTGGTGCAGAGGAGGAGGAGGGTAGTGGTGCAGAGGAGGAGGATAGTGGCGCAGAGGAGGAGGAGGGTGTTGGTGCAGAGGAGGAGGATAGTGGCGCAGAGGAGGAAGAGGGTATTGGTGCAGAGGAGGAGGATAGTGGTGCAGAGGAGGAGGAGGGTAGTGGTGCAGAGGAGGAGGAGGGTAGTGGTGCAGAGGAGGAGGAGGGTAGTGGTGCAGAGGAGGGGGAGGTTAGTGGTGCAGAGGAAGAGGGTAGCGATGCAGAGGAGGGGGGTAGTGGTGCAGAGGAGGAGGAGGGTAGTGGTGCAAAGGAGGAGGAGGGTAGTGGTGCAGAGGAGGAGGAGGGTATTGGTGCAGAGGAGGAGGATAGTGGTGCAGAGGAGGAGGAGGGTAGTGGTGCAGAGGAGGAGGAGGGTAGTGGTGCAAAGGAGGAAGAGGGTAATGGTGCAGAAGAGGAGGGTAGTGGTACGGAGGAGTAGGAGGGTAGTGGTGCGGAGGAGGAGGAGGGTAGTGGTGCGGAGGAGGATTAGGGTAGTGGTGCAGAGGAGCAGGGGGAGGGTAGTGGCGTAGAGGAGGAGGAGGAGGGTAGTATGGAAGAGGAGTAGGGGGAGGGTAGTGGTGCAGAAGTGAAGGAGGGTATTGGTGCAGAGGAGGAGGAGGGTAGTGGTGCAGAGGAGGAGGAGGGTAGTGGTGCAGAGGAGGATGAGGGTAGTGGTGCAGAGGACGAGGTTAGTGGTGCAGAGGAAGAGAAGGAGGGTAGTGGTGCAGAGGAGGAGGAAGAGGTTAGTGGTGCAGAACAGGAGGAGGAGGAGGGTAGTGGTGCAGAGTAGGAGGAAGGTAGTTGTGCAGAGGAGGAGGGTAGTGGTGCAGAGGACGAGGAGGGTAGTGGTGCAGATTAGGAGGGTAGTGGTGCAGAGGAGGAGGAGGGTAGTGGTGCAGAGGAGGATGAGGGTAGTGGTGCAGCGGAGGAGGAGGAGGGTAGTTGTGCAGAGGAGGATGAGGGTAGTGGTGCAGAGGAGGAGGAGGGTAGAGGTGCAGAGTAGGAAGAGGGTAGTGGTGCAGAGGAGGAGGAGGGTGGTGGTGAAGAGGAGGAGGAGGGTAGTGGTGCAGAGAAGGAGGAGGGTAGTGGTGCAGAGAAGGGGGAGGGTAGTGGTGAAGAGGAGGAGGAGGGTAGTGGTGCAGAGGAGGAGGGGGAGGGTAGTAGCGCAGAGGAGGAGGAGGGTAGGGGTGCAGAGTAGGGGGGGGTAGTGGTGCAGAGGAGGATGAGGGTGGTGGTGAAGAGGAGGAGGAGGGTAGTGGTGCAGAGAAGGAGGAGGGTAGTGGTGCAGAGTAGGGGGAGGGTAGTGGTGAAGAGGAGGAGGAGGGTAGTGGTGCAGAGGAGGAGGGGGAGGGTAGTTGCGCAGAGGAGGAGGAGGGAAGTGGTGCAGAGGAGGAGGAGGGTAGTGGTGCAGAGGAGGATGAGGGTAGTGGTGAAGAGGAGGAGGAGGGTAGTGGTGCAGAGAAGGAGGAGGGTAGTGGTGCAGAGGAGGAGGAGGGTAGTGGTGCAGAGGAGGAGGAGGAGGGTAGTGGTGCAGAGGAAGAGGGTAGTGGTGCAGAGGAAGAGGAGGAGGGTAGTGGTGCAGTGGAGGAGGAGGGTAGTGGTGCAGAGGAGGAGGGTAGTGGTGCAGAGGAGGAGGAGGAGGGTAGTGGTGCAGTGGAGGAGGAGGGTAGTGGTGCAGAGGAGGAGGGTAGTGGTGCAGAGTAGGAGGAGGCTACTGGTGCAGAGGAGGAGGAGGGTAGTGGTGCAGAGGAGGAGGAGGGTAGTGGTGCAGAGGAGGGTAATGGTGCAGAGTAGGAGGAGGCTAGTGGTGCAGAGGAGGAGGAGGAGGGTAGTGGTGCAGAGGAGGAGAGTTGTGGTGCAGAGGACGGGGAGGGTAGTGATGCAGAGGAGTATTGTTGTGGTGCCGAGGAGGAGGAGGGTAGTGGTGCAGAGGAGGAGGGTAGTGGTGCAGAGAAGGAGGAGGGTAGTGGTGCAGAGGAGGAGGAGGGTAGTGGTGCAGATGAGGAGGAGGGTAGTGGTGCAGAGGAGGGGGAGGGTAGTGGTGCAGAGGAGAAGGAGGGGTAGGGTAGTGGCGCAGAGGAGGGGGAGGTTAGTGGTGCAGAGGAAGAGGGTAGCGATGCAGAGGAGGGGGGTAGTGGTGCAGAGGAGGAGGGTAGTGGTGCAAAGGAGGATGAGGGTAATGGTGCAGAAGAGGAGGGTAGTGGTGCAGAGGAGGAGGAGGGTAGTGGTGCGGAGGAGTAGGAGGGTAGTGGTGCGGAGGAGGAGGAGGGTAGGGGTGCGGAGGAGGATTAGGGTAGTGGTGCAGAGGAGGAGGGGGGTAGTGGTGCAAAGGAGGAGGGGGAGGGTAGTGGCGCAGAGGAGGAGGGGGAGGGTAGTGGTGCAGAGGAGGAGGAGGGTAGTGGTGCAGAGGAGGAGGAGGGTAGTGGTGCAGAAGAGGAGGATAGTGGCGCAGAGGAGGAGGAGGGTGTTGGTGCAGAGGAGGAGGAAAGTGGTGCAGAGGAGGAGGAGGGTAGTGGTGCAGAGGAGGAGGAGGAGGGTAGTGGTGCAGAGGAGGAGGATAGTGGCGCAGAGGAGGGGGAGGTTAGTGGTGCAGAGGAAGAGGGTAGCGATGCAGAGGAGGGGGGTAGTGGTGCAGAGGAGGAGGAGGGTAGTGGTGCAAAGGAGGAGGAGGGTATTGGTGCAGAGGAGGAGGATAGTGGTGCAGAGGAGGAGGAGGGTAGTGGTGCAGAGGAGGAGGAGGGTAGTGGTGCAGAGGAGGAGGAGGGTAATGGTGCAGAAGAGGAGGGTAATGGTACGGAGGAGTAGGAGGGTAGTGGTGCGGAGGAGGAGGAGGGTAGTGGTGCGGAGGAGGATTAGGGTAGTGGTGCAGAGGAGCAGGGGGAGGGTAGTGGCGCAGAGGAGGAGGAGGAGGGTAGTATGGAAGAGGAGGAGGGGGAGGGTAGTGGTGCAGAAGTGGAGGAGGGTATTGGTGCAGAGGAGGAGGAGGGTAGTGGTGCAGAGGAGGAGGAGGGTAGTGGTGCAGAGGAGGATGAGGGTAGTGGTGCAGAGGACGAGGTTAGTGGTGCAGAGGAAGAGAAGGAGGGTAGTGGTGCAGAGGAGGAAGAGGTTAGTGGTGCAGAGTAGGAGGAAGGTAGTGGTGCAGAGGAGGAGGGTAGTGGTGCAGAGGAGTAGGAGGGTAGTGGTGCAGATTAGGAGGGTAGTGGTGTAGAGGAGGAGGAGGGTAGTGGTGCAGAGGAGGATAAGGGTAGTGGTGCAGCGGAGGAGGAGGAGGGCAGTTGTGCAGAGGAGGATGAGGGTAGTGGTGTAGAGGAGGAGGAGGGTAGAGGTGCAGAGTAGGAGGAGGGTAGTGGTGCAGAGGAGGAGGAGGGTAGTAATGCAAAGGAGGAGGGAGAGGGTAGGGGTGCAGAGGAGGAGGAGGGTAGTGGTGCAGAGGAGGAGGAGGAGGGTAGTGGTGCAGAGGAAGAGGAGGGTAGTGGTGCAGAGGAGGAGGAGGAGGGTAGTGGTGCAGAGGAAGAGGGTAGTAGTTCAGAGGAGGATGAGGGTAGTGGTGCAGAAAAGGAGGAGGAGGAGGGTAGTAGTGCAGAGAAGGAGGAGGGTAGTGGTGCAGAGGAGGAGGAGGGTAGTGGTGCAGAGGAGGAGGAGGAGGGTAGTGGTGCAGAGGAAGAGGGTAGTAGTTCAGAGGAGGATGAGGGTAGTGGTGCAGAAAAGGAGGAGGAGGAGGGTAGTGGTGCAGAGAAGGAGGGTAGTGGTGCAGAGGAGGAGGAGGAGGGTAGTGGTGCAGAGGAGGAGGAGGGTAGTGGTGCAGAGGAGGAGGGTAGTGGTGCAGAGTAGGAGGAGGCTACTGTTGCAGAGGAGGAGGAGGGTAGTGGTGCAGAGGAGGGTAGTGGTGCAGAGTAGGAGGAGGCTAGTGGTGCAGAGGAGGAGGAGGAGGGTAGTGGTGCAGAGGAGGAGAGTTGTGGTGCAGAGGACGGGGAGGGTAGTGATGCAGAGGAGTATTGTTGTGGTGCCGAGGAGGAGGAGGGTAGTGGTGCAGAGGAGGAGGGTAGTGGTGCAGAGGAGGAGGGTAGTGGTGCAGAGAAGGAGGGTAGTGTTGCAGAGGAGGACGGGAGGAAGGTGGTGGTGTAAAGGAGGAGGAGGGTAGTGGTGCAGAGGAGAAGGAGGAGGAGGGTAGTGGTGCAGAGGAGGAGGGTAATGGTGCAGAGGAGGAGGTAGTGGTGTAGAGGACGAGGAGTGTAGTGGAGCAGAGGAGGAGGGTAGTGATGCAGAAGTCGAGGAGGGTAGTGGTGCAGAGGTGGAGGAGGATAGTGGTGCAGAGGAGGAGGAGGGTAGTGGTGCAGAGGAGGAGGAGGGTAGTTGTGCAGAGGAGGAGGAGGGTAGTGGTGCAGAGGAGGAGGGTAGTGGTGTAGAGGAGGAAGAGGAGGAGGAGGGTAGTGGCGCAGAGGGTAAGGAGGGTAGTAGTGCAGAGGAGGAAGAGGAGGAGGGTAGTGGTGCAGAGGAGGAGGGTAGTGGTGTAGAGGAGGAGGAGGAGGAGGAGGGTAGTGGTGCAGAAGAGGAGGAGAGTAGTATTGCAGAGGAGGAAGAGGAGGAGGGTAGTGCTGCAGAGGAGGAGGGGGAGTGTAGTAGTGCAGTGGAGGAGGAGGGTAGTGGTTCAGAGGAGGAAGAGGGTAGTGGTGCAGAGGAGGATGAGGGTAGTGGTGAAGAGGAGGAGGAGGGTAGTAGTGCAGAGGAGGAGAAGGGTAGTGGTGCAGAGGAGGGGGAGGGTAGTGGTGCAGAGGAGGAGGAGGAGGGTAGTGGTGCAGAGGAGGAGGAGGGTAGTGGTGCCGAGGAGGAGAAGGGTGTGGTGCAGAGGAGGAGGGGAAGGGTAGAGGCGCAGAGGAGGGGGAGGGTAGTGGTGCAGAGTAGGAGGAGGGTAGTTGTGCAGAGGAGCAGGAGGGTAGTGGTGCAGAGGAGGAGGAGGGTAGTGGTGCAGAGGAGGAGGAGGGTAGTGGTGCAGAGGAGGAGGAGGAGCAGGGTAGTGCTGCAGAGGAGGAGGGTAGTGTTGTAGAAGAGAAGTAGAGTAGTGGTGCTGAGAAGGATGAGGGTTGTGGTGCAGAGGAGGAGGAGGGTAGTGGTGCAGAGGAGGAGGAGGGTAGTGGTGCAGAAGAGGAGGAGGGTAGTTGTGCAGAGGAGGAGGAGGGTAGTGGTGCAGAGGAGGAGGGTAGTGGTGTAGAGGAGGAGGAGGAGGAGGGTAGTGGCGCAGAGGGTAAGGAGGGTAGTAGTGCAGAGGAAGAGAAGGAGAGTAGTGGTGCAGAGGAGGAGGAGGGTAGTGGAGCAGAGCCAGATACCATAAACCACCACAACCTCAACCACCATTAACAATAACCATTACTATCACTAATCACAACCATCAGCCACCACAATTACCAACCACAGCAATCAACCACCACTACCACCAACCACAACTATTAACCACCACTAGAACCAACCACTACCACCAACAATAAACATCACCCACCACTGCCACCAACCACAACCTACCACCACAGCCACCAACCACAACCCAGCAACAATTCCACCACCACTACCATGGATTCTCCATTAAGTGAAAGTAATGAATAAAATATTTTTAACCTAACTTTTATTATGCTTCAGTTTTATTTCTAGTATATGTAAAAATATGTTTTTAATATATTTCTAATTTTTTTATATATATTCCATCAATCAGGAAAACGATTTTTATGCAACATTTAAGGTTGCGACACGGTCTCAAAATTGTTTAGCCAAAGTTGTGCAGTAAGTTGTGGCAACTTATTCACAACCACACAATAACGTAGCTAATACATGAAAACAAACGTTGTCACACCTGGCTACTCTCCCCACCCACACCTGCAGAAGAAACGCCACCCCAGCATATTCTCCTCATCCAAACCTGCATCTCACAGTAAATACTGAATTCTACAGCTGGGACCACTGCCAGCGCCCACTTGTAGATGAGACGGAACAGTAAACCAACACCTGTCTTCTTCACACCTGACTACTTTCCCCACTCACACCTGAAGATGAGAGGGAAAACTGGAGCATACACCTGGTAACTCTCCACCCCACACTTGCACATGAGAGGGGGACACTGATGCCTACACTTGCTACTCTCCCTCCCCACACCTGCAGATGGGAAGGAACACGGAAGCCCACACCTGGCTACTCTCCCGACCTACACCTGTAGATGAGAGGAAACATGGAAGCCCACACCTGGCTACTCTCCCTCCCCACACCTGCACATGAGAGGGAACACTAAAGCCCACACCTGGCTACTCTCCCGACCCACACCTGCACATGAGAGGGAGCACTAAAGCCCACACCTGGCTACTCTCCCCACCCACACCTGTCTATGTCACACACTCATGCCAAAGAAAACTTATATCAAGTAAATCTAGCTTGTATTAAGCAAGACAATGTTGGGCTAAATATTGATCAGTGTTATCTTATAAGCAGTGAAGCTTGCTTAATGAATATTCTTGGTCGCTAAACGGTGCTCAAAGTTACTCAAGAAGCCTTATAAGTTCTCTAATTTATGACTTTTAATGTAAAAATATTTTTGAAACCACTGAAAGCACTGTGAATTAAACAACTGAGTTACAGATATTCACGTGTTAAAATGTCGTCAATACGTACTGGTGAAACGCGTGTGACGGAAGTGCAGGTCACTATACCGTCCTCTTGAGGGAGGACACAGCTGAGCCACCAGGTGGCAGCACCAGTCTATGGCGGGGTCGTCATCAGTGAGGTCCCAGTTGATGAACAGGCGGAGCGTCCTTCCCTGGTACGGCAGAGTGTCCAGGGTGTCCGGGTCCACGTAGCCCGTGGCGCCCAGGGTGTCCGGGTCCACGTAGCCCGTGGCGTCCAGGGTGTCCGGGTTCACGTAGCTCGTGGCGTCCAGGGTGTCCGGGTCCACGTAGCCCGTGGCGCCCAGGGTGTCCGGGTCCACGTAGCCCGTGGCGTCCAGGGTGTCCGGGTTCACGTAGCCCGTGGCGTCCAGGGTGTCCGGGTCCACGTAGCCCGTGGCGTCCAGGGTGTCCGGGTCCACGTAGCCCGTGGCGTCCAGGGTGTCCGGGTCCACGTAGCCCGTGGCGTCCAGGGTGTCCGGGTCCACGTAGCCCGTGGCGTCCAGGGTGTCCGGGTCCACGTAGCCCGTGGCTTCCAGGATAATGACTGAAGACATACACTGAGATACAGTCACTGTCGTTACTGGTATGTTCTAAGATATAACAAGAAGACATACTGAGCCATCCACTCACCTTACTGCTGGGTTTATTACCTGATGACAAGTCCGTATTTTGGACAGCATTAATAGCATCTAAACTATGTATTAATAGCTTTTAAAAGCCACGGTCAAGGTCATCTGTATCAATGATCACAGTCAAGGTCATCTGTATCAATTGTCAAGGTCACAGTCAAGGTTACCTGTATCAATTGTCAAGTTTATCTGTATCAATGGTCAAGGTCATCTGTGTCATGGTCAAGGTCACAGTCATGGTCATCTTTATCAATGGTCAAGGTCTCATTAGAAGGTCATATAAACTAAGTCAAGGTCACAGTGAAAGGTCATCTGGACCAAGTATCAAGGTCACAGGGATAGATGGGTCACCTGAATTAATTATCAAAGTTACAGAAGGTCTAATTAACCAAGGGATCAAGGTCACAGTGAAAGGTCATCTTAAACAGGAATTAGGTCACAGTGAAAGGTCATCTTAAACAGGAATTAGGTCACAGTGAAAGGTCATCTTAAACAGGAATTAGGTCACAGTGAAAGGTCATCTTGGACAGGAATTAGGTCACAGTGAAAGGTCATCTTAAACAGGAATTAGGTCACAGTGAAAGGTCATCTTGGACAGGAATTAGGTCACAGTGAAAGGTCATCTTAAACAGGAATTAGGTCACAGTGAAAGGTCATCTTGGACAGGAATTAGGTCACAGTGAGAGGTCATCTTGAACAGGAATTAGGTCACAGTGAAAGGTCATCTTGAACAGGAATTAGGTCACAGTGAAAGGTCATCTTAAACAGGAATTAGGTCACAGTGAAAGGTCATCTTGAACAGGAATTAGGTCACTGTGAAAGGTCATCTTGAACAGGAATTAGGTCACAGTGAAAGGTCATCCTGAACAGGAATTAGGTCACAGTGAAAGGTCATCTTGAACAGGAATTAGGTCACAGTGAAAGGAGATCTGTACCACGAGTCAAAGTCAAAGTGGTAAGTCATCTGAACCAAAAGTTTGGCGTCGCTAAATACTTCATGAAATTATTTATGAACAAGAATATATACAGCAGCGGAATGTTTCGAAAATTTATTATTCATGGAATAGTCGCCCTTAATAAGTCTATATTTGTAATCAAAGTAGAAGGTTTGTCACCCTTAAGGTGACTATATTTGTAAACAATATAAGGTGTTTGTCACCCTTAAGGTGACTATATTTGTAAACAATATAAGGTGTTTGTCACCCTTAAGGTGACTATATTTGTAAACAATATCAGGTGTTTGTCGTCCATAAGATGAATATATTTGTAAACTATATAAGGTGTTTGTCTCCCTTATGGTGTTATGTTTGTAAACAATATAAGGTGTTTGTCACCCTTAAGGTGACTATATTTGTAAACAATATAAGGTGTTTGTCACCCTTAAGGTGACTATATTTGTAAACAATATCAGGTGTTTGTCGTCCATAGGATGAATATATTTGTAAACTATATAAGGTGTTTGTCTCCCTTATGGTGTTATGTTTGTAAACAATATAAGGTGTTTGTCACCCTTAAGGTGACTATATTTGTAAACTATATAAGGTGTTTGTCTCCCTTAAGGTGATTATGTTTGTAAACAATATAAGGAATCTTTCGTCTATAAGGTTGTAAACATATATGTAAACAATGTAAATCTGAATTACTATATTAAACATGACGAATGAAGCCCTTTGCGTAATTTTGGTATTAATAAATAACCCTAAAAATTATGGTGGAAAATATGAATATTTACCAAGATTCTGCAGGTGAGGAAGGTGAGGCAGGTGACGGATGAGGACGGGCAGTTGGTGTAGTGTGAGGTACAGGGTGAGGCTCTTGAGGGTGTGAGGCAGGAGGGGTATGGCTGCCTCAGACAAGCGACCATCAAACTCCTCTAAGGTACACTTACTGCCGGGGGCTGTCAGCCTCTCCAAACATTGTTTTGTTATATCACTTGTCTCTTTGCTGTCTAAACTATAGTAAAGATCTAAGGTTATGGTTACCTTCATTTTTGCCAGCACAGACAGTGCAAAGTTGTCTGATCCATCCCACTTTAGTTGGGATGGATCGTATATGTTTAGGTAAATGTTCTTAGGTGTCTCCTTCTTAAGAACAAGCGGCAGGACAACACACGAGTCAACACTAAATATTGTCCACCTGTGTTCTGTACGCTGCTTCTCACACACGGCTTGGATGACGTGCTCACTCCCGCGGGACTCTGCTACATGCTTCAACAGCTCGTCAGTCGTATATGTAACCATCTTGCACAGGTCAATTATGTGAGTAATGAACTTGTGCTCTAATCCCCGGGCACACAGCACCCCGGTAGTGCTGACTAAAATGTTCTCCCATCTGGGGCACTCCACAAGCTCTTCCTCCACGTCGCTAATATCAAACTTTGACCTTCTCAGGTGATCTCCCAAGGAGCGTTTTTCCTTACGTACAACATCCTCCAAGAGGTCAATGATTATAGAGCTTTCCCCTGACACACGGTGTGATGCTGGATCACCTCGGTCTTGCTCAGCCTTCAACAAGAGATCGACCAGCCTCCTACTGGCACAATACTCCTGGTACCTGGCGTGAAAATAGCCAAACACCCACACCACACTGAGGCCCCGACGGTAGCTGGTTCTTGAGAAATAGTTGGACAAGACCTCCTCCTGCGGCAGTCCCAGAGTGTCACACTTCTCCCTAATCTCCGCTTCCGTCTCCGGCCAAAGGTCGTACTCCTGCCTCTGGATCCCTCTTAAACTAATCTCTTCAAAGAACAACAGAAACTGGTCACATTTTCCTTTGGGGTTAGCCACATGTTTGTCTGTGAGTCTGGACACCAGTTTACTGGTTATGAAGTCATGAATCTTCTCGTAGACTTGAGTGTTTGTTGTGAGGTTGTTAAATTCTTTTGGAGCCTCGACACACAGCAGCGCCAACAAGGTCAAGGTGAGTGGAGTGTTGAGGTACTCACCCAGGAACTGACTCATCTGCTCCAGCCGCTGGGTAAACCTCCCTGTGATGACACTCCGTTGGCACTCTTCCTCCACCAGCACCTTGATGGTTCTCTCGGCGAACTCCACGCGACGTTCTGGAGTGATGCCCAAGACGAGGATGTTGCAGCGAGGTCTGGTGTGTGGGACGAGCTGTGACAGTTGTTGGTCCCACCCCGGCCGTGTGGTTATCACCAACCTCACATCCTTGCCAGGCAGGTGCAACAGCTCCTTCACCAGCCTTCCTGAATGGTCGTTGACCTCGTCGTAGCCGTCAATCAGGACTAATATATTTAAGCTCAAGATTATCTCCTTAAACAGCTGGAAGTCGGCACCAGAATCACTAAGTGTTTGTTGCAGCAACTGGTGGAGGAGATCATCGAAGGTATTAAGATGTATGTCCCTGCACTGTACATAGAAAACGAGGTTCACAGTGCCCTTGTGACGTATGGCAGCAGGGTCTTCTGCCCACTTCTCGAGGATGAGCTTGAGTAAAGTTGTCTTGCCCATACCACCTTCCCCCGTCAGGAGGACACATTGAAGGACTCTTCCATCCTCTCGTCTCATACTCAAAATGTCTTCATAGTTTATATCCTGACCCTTGGCAGCGTTGGAGGGTCTTGTGCTATCCTGACCCTTGGCTGCATGGGAGGGTCTTGCCCCTATGACGGGATCTTCAAGGAGTCGTAGTCGTGTAAAAGCAAGACTTGGGTTGTAGTTAATGTTGAGGAGGAGCCAGGGTGCGGGAACAATCTGGTACAACAGTTTATACCCGTCAGTTAGCTCCTGCTTGCTCATCTGCTTAACCTCTTCTGTGATGTGGCTTCTGAACATCTTAATCTCCTGGCGGAGCTGAGGCAAGTACGCCACATCTGAGGGATCCAGCGGCTCTCTGACCTTCGCTAGCAGACCACCAATATACTTGGTGACATCTCTGGTCAAGTGGTCCACATCCTGGCTGTTTGTCCCACACCGGACGCCAGCCTCAGCCAGCATCTTAGCCAATAAGCCACTGAGCTCCGTCAGTGTTGACGTAAGATCTTGCACTGACATTTCCACATTATCATGGGCCAACGTGTTTCGGTGTTTCTTCAGCTTGTAAATGAGGTGTTCAAGTGATGGTCCCCGAGGCCCTGGAGTGGTCCACGTGGGGTCATTCATCTCAGCCAGACCACACACACGTTGCAGGAGTTTATACAACAGGGTGATGTCAAAAGTAGCCGCGTCAGAGGAAGCTTCGAGTTTATCCCTCTGGTGATCATCGAAGACACGCCTGTACTGAGCATTGGTGGTCCCCATGTCCTGAGTGAGGTAAGTCACTACTGGGAAGGTGCCCCGGTACGACCACATAAACACACTTGCTAGCGCGTCTCGTCCTGCCTTAGTCACAGCCAGTCCATACCGCAGTCTGTTCACATCTTCCGGTTGGATAACAGGACTCGAGGCCGCCATATTGGGCCGTATGATTTTCACCTCACACAACTGTTGTCAAGTTTCACACAAGCAGTAAATGTCCCACGCTGGTTTTGTTATTATATTATGTTTAAAAACATAACATTGTTTCTCACTGTCGGAGACGGGCAGCTTGTTAGGCTTGTGTAGGCCTTCCTAAGCCAACGACAGACCTTCCTCAGGATGCATCCCTCAACAGTTGACTAATTTCCAGGTTAATGTTTACTGCTAGGTGAACAGAGATATCAGGAGGCTGAGCATCTCACACTGCCAGGGAATCAAACTCGGATCTAATCGGTGATGATCCGACTGCATTAACCATAATACAGTCACTTAATTGACCAAAAATATAAGTGATTTCCAAATAAACCAAATTTTACAAAATGTGTTCACATGTTAATGCAATATTCGGTTCCAGCTTTATTTGTTATTTTCAATTTGTTCTTTAACTAGTTAATTTCTTCTGTCTTTATACTCTTCAGATTTCTGTCATCTGGAAGAACAATTTAACGTTATTAAAACAAGATGTTAGTGTTAAACATTGGGCCAGAAATACATTTTTGAGATCACTAAAACAAATAAAATTCCAAAGTCTGCCTCCTGAATTTTGTTATATTTTATAACTTAAAACTTGTCAATATTTTGACCTAACTCCTGTGATCATTGTGGTGTTGGCTTCTGGTTTAGGTAGAGTAATGGTGCTCATTTTCTCACACAGAAATATACGGTGTAGCATTTAGTAATGTTATCCTCTGCCTTTATCTTGCTCTTGTAAGGACCTATTTAGATTATGCAGTTCAGTTTGGTCAACATACAATATACTGGACATAATTTAACTTGAACCCATAAAGAGAAGAATGACAAAGTTGATCTCAGGAATTAGAAATCTCCCTTATTAAGAGAGATTAAGGAAGCTATGTTTACACATTCTTCGGAAAGTATAGTTGATATTATTGATGTTGTCAAAAGGATGAAAAGTTATATCGAAAGTAGTAATAATAAGTTGTTTACTATATCAACACAAAATAGAACAAGAAATGATAAATCTGTATCAATAAAAAATAATGTCTGCTTCTCTGTCTATGCGAGCTAGAAGACCCTACTCAGGGAGCTAGCCTCACCTAATTTCTAACAGTAATTCCTGCTGGGTATGTGCCCAACAGGGAATGGCATATATGTAGGGAGTACAACTTTAAAGAGTACCAAAGCTACCCCCGTACCACGAACTTTGCTATATCATATTAATTAGGCTTTGAATTATTTATTTATTTTCTTGCAAGGGTTCCCAGCTGAGCTTCTGTGTAGATCGCCCTCTCCCCCTCCGCTCTCTTGTGGACAATATTCACAGTATAATGTTAACAACTTACATGGAGTTTACTACAAGTAAACTTCCGTCCCCTGAGAGTCTCTTATAGGAGCAATGATGGCGGGCCGCGTAGAAGCTCATCATATAAAATGGCCTCCTAGAGGGACATAAAATGGCAACCTAGAAGCCAATAAAGGGGCAGCCTAGAAGCCCCTAAAATAGCGAGCTAGAGGACCCTAAAATGGCCGCCTAGAGGCCCATAAAGGGGCTGCCTAAAGGCCCG
This sequence comes from Procambarus clarkii, assembly GCF_040958095.1. NCBI lineage: Eukaryota > Metazoa > Arthropoda > Malacostraca > Decapoda > Cambaridae > Procambarus > Procambarus clarkii. Next base: position 2,559,977 of record NC_091195.1, on the reverse strand, counting down.
TAAAATGGCTGCCTAGTGGCCGGTAAAATGGCCGCCTAGAGGACTAAAAAAGGGCACCCTTGAGGAACATAAAATGGCCGCCTAGAGGCCCTTAAAATGGCCGCTATGAGGCCCATAAAAAGGCCGCCTAGAGGCCCATAAAAAGGCCGCCTAAATGCACATAAAAAGGCCCCCTAGAGGTGCACAAAGGGGCCGCCTGAAGGCACATAAAGAGCCGCCTAGAGGTACATAAAGGGCCGCCTAGAGGCACATAAAGGGCCGCCAAGAGACACATAAAGGGGCCGCCTAGAGGTACGTAAAGGGGCCCGCCTAGAGGTGCATAAAGGAGCCTTCTAGAGGTACATATATACGAGCCGCTTAGAGGTACGTAAAGGGGCCACCTAGAGGTACATAAAGGTGCCGCTTAGAGGTGCATAAAGGAGCCGCCTAGAGGTACATAAAGGGCCGCCTAGAGGCACATAAAGGGCCGCATAGAGGTACATAAAGGAACCGCCTAGAGGTACATAAAGGGCCGCCTAGAGGTACATAAAGGGCCGCATAGAGGTACATAAAGGAGCCGCCTAGAGGAACATAAAGGGCCGCCTAGAGGCACATAAAGGGCCGCCTTGAGGTGCATAAAGGGGCCGCCTAGAGGTACATAAAGAGGCCGCCTAGAGGTACATAAAGAGGCCGCCTTGAGGTGCATAAAGGGGCCGCCTAGAGGTACATAAAGAGGCCACCTAGAGGTACATAAAGGAGCCGCCAAGAGGTACATAAAGGAGCCGCCAAGAGGTACATAATGGGCCACCAAGAGGCACACAAAGGGCCTTCTTGTGGTACATAAAGAACCGCGTAGAGGTACATAAAGGGGCCGCCAAAGGGGAATTCCCTTCCCTTCTTCCCCCTTCCCCCTCTATCCATCCTTCACCTCTCCTTCTCCTGCTGTAGCCCCATCACCCCCCTCCCTTTCTAACCTCCAACTGACAAATATTTCCATTTAATATTTTTTTTTTTTTTTTTTTTTACCAAATTCACTTCCATGTGAAAAACGTTAGTGAATCGACCAGTTTTTTTAGGAGTGTCATTATTGGATTTTATCCCATCTCAGTTAGTGCCGTCTTACTGCATGGGCCAGGGGCCCCCACGAGCATAGGGGCCCCACGAGCATAGGGGGCCCCACGAGCATAGGGGCCCCCTACACTACACTACACAGTGGCCAGCTTCAGGTTCCTCAACACAACAACCTGGTAGTTCACTACACAGTGGCCAGCTTCAGGTTCCTCAACACAACAACCTGGTAGTTCACTACACAGTGACCAGCTTCAGGTTCCTCAATACAACAACCTGGTAGTTCACTACACAGTGGCCAGCTTCAGGTTCCTCAACACAACAACCTGGTAGTTCACTACACAGTGGCCAGCTTCAGGTTCCTCAACACAACAACCTGGTAGTTCAATAACACAGTGGCCAGCTTCAGGTTCCTCAACACAACAACCTGGTAGTTCACTACACAGTGGCCAGCTTCAGGTTCCTCAACACAACACAACAACCTGGTAGTTCACTACACAGTGGCCAGCTTCAGGTTCCTCAACACAACAACCTGGTAGTTCACTACACAGTGGCCAGCTTCAGGTTCCTCAACACAACAACCTGGTAGTTCACTACACAGTGGCCAGCTTCAGGTTCCTCAACACAACAACCTGGTAGTTCACTACACAGTGACCAGCTTCAGGTTCCTCAACACAACAACCTGGTAGTTCACTACACAGTGACCAGCTTCAGGTTCCTCAACACAACAACCTGGTAGTTCACTACACAGTGGCCAGCTTCAGGTTCCTCAACACAACAACCTGGTAGTTCACTACACAGTGGCCAGCTTCAGGTTCCTCAACACAACACAACAACCTGGTAGTTCACTACACAGTGGCCAGCTTCAGGTTCCTCAACACAACAACCTGGTAGTTCACTACACAGTGACCAGCTTCAGGTTCCTCAACACAACAACCTGGTAGTTCACTACACAGTGGCCAGCTTCAGGTTCCTCAACACAACAACCTGGTAGTTCACTACACAGTGGCCAGCTTCAGGTTCCTCAACACAACAACCTGGTAGTTCACTACACAGTGGCCAGCTTCAGGTTCCTCAACACAACAACCTAGTAGTTCACTACACAGTGACCAGCTTCAGGTTCCTCAACACAACAACCTGGTAGTTCACTACACAGTGGCCAGCTTCAGGTTCCTCAACACAACACAACAACCTGGTAGTTCACTACACAGTGGCCAGCTTCAGGTTCCTCAACACAACAACCTGGTAGTTCACTACACAGTGGCCAGCTTCAGGTTCCACAACACAACAACCTGGTAGTTCACTACACAGTTGCCAGCTTCAGGTTCCTCAACACAACAACCTGGTAGTTCACTACACAGTGGCCAGCTTCAGGTTCCACAACACAACAACCTGGTAGTTCACTACACAGTGACCAGCTTCAGGTTCCTCAACACAACAACCTGGTAGTTCACTACACAGTGGCCAGCTTCAGGTTCCTCAACACAACAACCTGGTAGTTCACTACACAGTGGCCAGCTTCAGGTTCCTCAACACAACAACCTGGTAGTTCACTACACAGTGGCCAGCTTCAGGTTCCTCAACACAACAACCTGGTAGTTCACTACACAGTGACCAGCTTCAGGTTCCTCAACACAACACAACAACCTGGTAGTTCACTACACAGTGACCAGCTTCAGGTTCCTCAACACAACAACCTGGTAGTTCACTACACAGTGACCAGCTTCAGGTTCCTCAACACAACACAACAACCTGGTAGTTCACTACACAGTGGCCAGCTTCAGGTTCCTCAACACAACAACCTGGTAGTTCACTACACAGTAGCCAGCTTCAGGTTCCTCAACACAACAACCTGGTAGTTCACTACACAGTGGCCAGCTTCAGGTTCCACAACACAACAACCTGGTAGTTCACTACACAGTGGCCAGCTTCAGGTTCCTCAACACAACAACCTGGTAGTTCACTACACAGTGGCCAGCTTCAGGTTCCACAACACAACAACCTGGTAGTTCACTACACAGTGGCCAGCTTCAGGTTCCTCAACACAACACAACAACCTGGTAGTTCACTACACAGTGGCCAGCTTCAGGTTCCTCAACACAACACAACAACCTGGTAGTTCACTACACAGTAGCCAGCTTCCGGTTCCTCAACACAACACAACAACCCGGTAGTTCACTACACAGTGGCCAGCTTCAGGTTCCACAACACAACACAACAACCTGGTAGTTCACTACACAGTGGCCAGCTTCAGGTTCCTCAACACAACACAACAACCTGGTAGTTCACTACACAGTGGCCAGCTTCAGGTTCCTCAACACAACACAACAACCTGGTAGTTCACTACACAGTGGCCAGCTTCAGGTTCCTCAACACAACACAACAACCTGGTAGTTCACTACACAGTGGCCAGCTTCAGGTTCCTCAACACAACAACCTGGTAGTTCACTACACAGTGGCCAGCTTCAGGTTCCTCAACACAACAACCTGGTAGTTCACTACACAGTGGCCAGCTTCAGGTTCCTCAACACAACAACCTGGTAGTTCACTACACAGTGGCCAGCTTCAGGTTCCTCAACACAACAACCTGGTAGTTCACTACACAGTGGCCAGCTTCAGGTTCCTCAACACAACAACCTGGTAGTTCACTACACAGTGGCCAGCTTCAGGTTCCACAACACAACACAACAACCTGGTAGTTCACTACACAGTGGCCAGCTTCAGGTTCCACAACACAACAACCTGGTAGTTCACTACACAGTGGCCAGCTTCAGGTTCCTCAACACAACACAACAACCTGGTAGTTCACTACACAGTGGCCAGCTTCAGGTTCCTCAACACAACACAACAACCTGGTAGTTAACTACACAGTAGCCAGCTTCCGGTTCCTCAACACAACACAACAACCTGGTAGTTCACTACACAGTGGCCAGCTTCAGGTTCCTCAACACAACAACCCGGTAGTTCACTACACAGTGGCCAGCTTCAGGTTCCTCAACACAACAACCCGGTAGTTCACTACACAGTGGCCAGCTTCAGGTTCCACAACACAACACAACAACCTGGTAGTTCACTACACAGTGGCCAGCTTCAGGTTCCTCAACACAACAACCTGGTAGTTCACTACACAGTGGCCAGCTTCAGGTTCCTCAACACAACAACCCGGTAGTTCACTACACAGTGGCCAGCTTCAGGTTCCTCAACACAACACAACAACCTGGTAGTTCACTACACAGTGGCCAGCTTCAGGTTCCTCAACACAACAACCTGGTAGTTCACTACACAGTGGCCAGCTTCAGGTTCCACAACACAACAACCTGGTAGTTCACTACACAGTGACCAGCTTCAGGTTCCTCAACACAACACAACAACCTGGTAGTTCACTACACAGTGGCCAGCTTCAGGTTCCTCAACACAACAACCTGGTAGTTCACAGCACAGTGACCAGCTTCAGGTTCCTCAACACAACAACCTGGTAGTTCACTACACAGTGACCAGCTTCAGGTTCCTCAACACAACAACCTGGTAGTTCACTACACAGTGGCCAGCTTCAGGTTCCTCAACACAACAACCTGGTAGTTCACTACACAGTGACCAGCTTCAGGTTCCTCAACACAACAACCTGGTAGTTCACTACACAGTGGCCAGCTTCAGGTTCCTCAACACAACACAACAACCTGGTAGTTCACTACACAGTGGCCAGCTTCAGGTTCCTCAACACAACAACCTGGTAGTTCACTACACAGTGACCAGCTTCAGGTTCCTCAACACAACAACCTGGTAGTTCACTACACAGTGGCCAGCTTCAGGTTCCTCAACACAACAACCTGGTAGTTCACTACACAGTGACCAGCTTCAGGTTCCTCAACACAACACAACAACCTGGTAGTTCACTACACAGTGGCCAGCTTCAGGTTCCTCAACACAACAACCTGGTAGTTCACTACACAGTGGCCAGCTTCAGGTTCCTCAACACAACACAACAACCTGGTAGTTCACTACACAGTGACCAGCTTCAGGTTCCTCAACACAACAACCTGGTAGTTCACTACACAGTGACCAGCTTCAGGTTCCTCAACACAACAACCTGGTAGTTCACTACACAGTGACCAGCTTCAGGTTCCTCAACACAACAACCTGGTAGTTCACTACACAGTGGCCAGCTTCAGGTTCCTAAACACAACACAACAACCTGGTAGTTCACTACACAGTGGCCAGCTTCAGGTTCCTCAACACAACAACCTGGTAGTTCACTACACAGTGGCCAGCTTCAGGTTCCTCAACACAACACAACAACCTGGTAGTTCACTACACAGTGGCCAGCTTCAGGTTCCTCAACACAACACAACAACCTGGTAGTTCACTACACAGTGGCCAGCTTCAGGTTCCTCAACACAACAACCTGGTAGTTCACTACACAGTGACCAGCTTCAGGTTCCTCAACACAACAACCTGGTAGTTCACTACACAGTGACCAGCTTCAGGTTCCTCAACACAACAACCTGGTAGTTCACTACACAGTGGCCAGCTTCAGGTTCCTCAACACAACAACCTTGTAGTTCACTACACAGTGGCCAGCTTCAGGTTCCTCAACACAACACAACAACCTGGTAGTTCACTACACAGTGGCCAGCTTCAGGTTCCTCAACACAACAACCTGGTAGTTCACTACACAGTGACCAGCTTCAGGTTCCTCAACACAACAACCTGGTAGTTCACTACACAGTGACCAGCTTCAGGTTCCTCAACACAACAACCTGGTAGTTCACTACACAGTGGCCAGCTTCAGGTTCCTCAACACAACAACCTGGTAGTTCACTACACAGTGGCCAGCTTCAGGTTCCTCAACACAACACAACAACCTGGTAGTTCACTACACAGTGGCCAGCTTCAGGTTCCTCAACACAACACAACAACCTGGTAGTTCACTACACAGTGACCAGCTTCAGGTTCCTCAACACAACACAACAACCTGGTAGTTCACTACACAGTGGTCAGCTTCAGGTTCCTCAACACAACACAACAACCTGGTAGTTCACTACACAGTGGCCAGCTTCAGGTTCCTCAACACAACAACCTGGTAGTTCACTACACAGTGACCAGCTTCAGGTTCCTCAACACAACAACCTGGTAGTTCACTACACAGTGGCCAGCTTCAGGTTCCTCAACACAACAACCTGGTAGTTCACTACACAGTGGCCAGCTTCAGGTTCCTCAACACAACAACCTGGTAGTTCACTACACAGTGGCCAGCTTCAGGTTCCTCAACACAACAACCTGGTAGTTCACTACACAGTGACCAGCTTCAGGTTCCTCAACACAACACAACAACCTGGTAGTTCACTACACAGTGGCCAGCTTCAGGTTCCTCAACACAACAACCTGGTAGTTCACTACACAGTGACCAGCTTCAGGTTCCACAACACAACACAACAACCTGGTAGTTCACTACACAGTGGCCAGCTTCAGGTTCCACAACACAACACAACAACCTGGTAGTTCACTACACAGTGACCAGCTTCAGGTTCCTCAACACAACACAACAACCTGGTAGTTCACTACACAGTGACCAGCTTCAGGTTCCTCAACACAACAACCTGGTAGTTCACTACACAGTGACCAGCTTCAGGTTCCTCAACACAACACAACAACCTGGTAGTTCACTACACAGTGGCCAGCTTCAGGTTCCTCAACACAACACAACAACCTGGTAGTTCACTACACAGTGGCCAGCTTCAGGTTCCTCAACACAACAACCTGGTAGTTCACTACACAGTGACCAGCTTCAGGTTCCTCAACACAACACAACAACCTGGTAGTTCACTACACAGTGGCCAGCTTCAGGTTCCTCAACACAACAACCTGGTAGTTCACTACACAGTGGCCAGCTTCAGGTTCCTCAACACAACACAACACAACAACCTGGTAGTTCACTACACAGTGGCCAGCTTCAGGTTCCTCAACACAACAACCTGGTAGTTCACTACACAGTGACCAGCTTCAGGTTCCACAACACAACAACCTGGTAGTTCACTACACAGTGGCCAGCTTCAGGTTCCTCAACACAACAACCTGGTAGTTCACTACACAGTGGCCAGCTTCAGGTTCCTCAACACAACACAACACAACAACCTGGTAGTTCACTACACAGTGGCCAGCTTCAGGTTCCTCAACACAACAACCTGGTAGTTCACTACACAGTGACCAGCTTCAGGTTCCTCAACACAACACAACAACCTGGTAGTTCACTACACAGTGACCAGCTTCAGGTTCCTCAACACAACACAACAACCTGGTAGTTCACTACACAGTGGCCAGCTTCAGGTTCCTCAACACAACAACCTGGTAGTTCACTACACAGTGACCAGCTTCAGGTTCCTCAACACAACAACCTGGTAGTTCACTACACAGTGGCCAGCTTCAGGTTCCTCAACACAACAACCTGGTAGTTCACTACACAGTGGCCAGCTTCAGGTTCCTCAACACAACACAACAACCTGGTAGTTCACTACACAGTGGCCAGCTTCAGGTTCCTCAACACAACACAACAACCTGGTAGTTCACTACACAGTGGCCAGCTTCAGGTTCCTCAACACAACAACCTGGTAGTTCACTACACAGTGACCAGCTTCAGGTTCCTCAACACAACACAACAACTGGTAGTTCACTACACAGTGGCCAGCTTCAGGATCCTCAACACAACAACCTGGTAGTTCACTACACAGTGGCCAGCTTCAGGTTCCTCAACACAACAACCTGGTAGTTCACTACACAGTGACCAGCTTCAGGTTCCACAACACAACAACCTGGTAGTTCACTACACAGTGGCCAGCTTCAGGTTCCTCAACACAAAAACCTGGTAGTTCACTACACAGTGGCCAGCTTCAGGTTCCTCAACACAACACAACAACCTGGTAGTTCACTACACAGTGGCCAGCTTCAGGTTCCTCAACACAACAACCTGGTAGTTCACTACACAGTGGCCAGCTTCAGGTTCCTCAACACAACAACCTGGTAGTTCACTACACAGTGACCAGCTTCAGGTTCCTCAACACAACAACCTGGTAGTTCACTACACAGTGGCCAGCTTCAGGTTCCTCAACACAACAACCTGGTAGTTCACTACACAGTGGCCAGCTTCAGGTTCCATAACACAACAACCAGGTAGTTCACTACACAGTGGCCAGCTTCAGGTTCCTCAACACAACACAACAACCTGGTAGTTCACTACACAGTGGCCAGCTTCAGGTTCCACAACACAACACAACAACCTGGTAGTTCACTACACAGTGGCCAGCTTCAGGTTCCTCAACACAACACAACAACCTGGTAGTTCACTACACAGTGGCCAGCTTCAGGTTCCACAACACAACACAACAACCTGGTAGTTCACTACACAGTGACCAGCTTCAGGTTCCTCAACACAACACAACAACCTGGTAGTTCACTACACAGTGGCCAGCTTCAGGTTCCTCAACACAACACAACAACCTGGTAGTTCACTACACAGTGGCCAGCTTCAGGTTCCTCAACACAACAACCTGGTAGTTCACTACACAGTGGCCAGCTTCAGGTTCCTCAACACAACACAACAACCTGGTAGTTCACTACACAGTGGCCAGCTTCAGGTTCCTCAACACAACAACCTGGTAGTTCACTACACAGTGGCCAGCTTCAGGTTCCTCAACACAACAACCTGGTAGTTCACTACACAGTGGCCAGCTTCAGGTTCCTCAACACAACAACCTGGTAGTTCACTACACAGTGACCAGCTTCAGGTTCCTCAACACAACACAACAACCTGGTAGTTCACTACACAGTGGCCAGCTTCAGGTTCCACAACACAACACAACAACCTGGTAGTTCACTACACAGTGGCCAGCTTCAGGTTCCTCAACACAACACAACAACCTGGTAGTTCACTACACAGTGGCCAGCTTCAGGTTCCTCAACACAACAACCTGGTAGTTCACTACACAGTGGCCAGCTTCAGGTTCCTCAACACAACAACCTGGTAGTTCACTACACAGTGACCAGCTTCAGGTTCCTCAACACAACAACCTGGTAGTTCACTACACAGTGGCCAGCTTCAGGTTCCTCAACACAACACAACAACCTGGTAGTTCACTACACAGTGGCCAGCTTCAGGTTCCTCAACACAACAACCTGGTAGTTCACTACACAGTGGCCAGCTTCAGGTTCCACAACACAACAACCTGGTAGTTCACTACACAGTGGCCAGCTTCAGGTTCCTCAACACAACAACCTGGTAGTTCACTACACAGTGGCCAGCTTCAGGTTCCTCAACACATCACAACAACCTGGTAGTTCACTACACAGTGGCCAGCTTCAGGTTCCTCAACACAACTCAACAACCTGGTAGTTCACTACACAGTGGCCAGCTTCAGGTTCCTCAACACAACAACCTGGTAGTTCACTACACAGTGGCCAGCTTCAGGTTCCACAACACACTGAGGAACCATCAATAACAACTGGGAAGTGTGGAAGTTCACCACACACACAGATATGAACACATTCGCCAGAGACTGATAACAGTGATAGCGATAATGGCTGATAATGCTGGCTGCATATTACCCACAAGTGCAACATCACGTGTTGTGGAGTTATGACGTTATTATGTATTATATTATATGGGAAATATTTAAAGTTAAAAATATACAAAGTTTTAAATGATATCAGTAAACGTCAGTAGCTTACACGTTCCTTATGGTGAGGACGTGTGTAGGTATGTGTCTTATCAGTCGTGTTGGTGTTTATCTTATCTGTCTCCCACCATGACCAGGGCTCCCACGCTGGGCGCTCCCACAGTGTGTATGTCTCCCACCATGACTAGGGCTCCCACGCTGGGCGCTCCCACAGTGTGTATGTCACCCACCATGACCAGGGCTCCCACGCTGGGCGCTCCCACAGTGTGAACCACCATGACCAGGGTTCCCATGCTGGGCGCTCCCACAGTGTGTATGTCTCCCCCCATGACCAGGTCTCCCACGCTGGGCGCTCCCACAGTGTGTATGTCTCCCACCATGACCAGGGCTCCCACGCTGGGCGCTCCCACAGTGTGTATGTCTCCCACCATGACCAGGGCTCCCACAGTGTGTATGTCTCCCACCATGACCAGGGCTCCCACGCTGGGCGCTCCCACAGTGTGTAGGTCTCCCACCATGACCAGCGCTCCCACGCTGGGCGCTCCCACAGTGTGTATGTCTCCCCCCATGACCAGGGCTCCCACAGTGTGTATGTCTCCCACCATGACCAGGGCTCCCACGCTGGGCGCTCCCACAGTGTGTATGTGTCCCGCCATGACCAGGGCTCCCACGCTGGGCGCTCCCACAGTGTGTATGTCTCCCACCATGACCAGGGCTCCCACAGTGATTATGTCTCCCACCATGACCAGGGCTCCCACGCTGGGCGCTCCCACAGTGTGTATGTCTCCCACCATGACCAGGGCTCCCACAGTGTGTATGTCTCCCACCATGACCAGGGCTCCCACAGTGTGTATGTCTCCCACCATGACCAGGGCTCCCACAGTGTGTATGTCTCCCCCCATGACCAGGGCTCCCACGCTGGGCGCTCCCACAGTGTGTATGTCTCCCCCCATGACCAGGGCTCCCACGCTGGGCGCTCCCACAGTGTGTATGTCTCCCACCATGACCAGGACTCCCACAGTGTGTATGTCTCCCACCATGACCAGGGCTCCCACGCTGGGCGCTCCCACAGTGTGCATGTCTCCCACCATGACCAGGGCCCCCACGCTGGGCGCTCCCACAGTGTGTATGTCTCCCACCATAACCAGGGCTCCCACGCTGGGCGCTCCCACAGTGTGTATGTCTCCCACCATGACCAGGGCTCCCACAGTGTGAATGTCTCCCACCATGACCAGGGCTCCCACGCTGGGCGCTCCCACAGTGTGCGTATCTCCCACCATGACCAGGGCTCCCACGCTGGGCGCTCCCACAGTGTGCATGTCTCCCACTATGACCAGGGCTCCCACGCTGGGCGCTCCCACAGTGTGCATGTCTCCCACTATGACCAAGGCTCCCACGCTGGGCGCTCCCACAGTGTGCATGTCTCCCACTATGACCAGGGCTCCCACGCTGGGTGCTCCCACCGTGTGTATGTCTCCCACTATGACCAGGGCTCCCACAGTGTGCGTGTCTCCCACTATGACCAGGACTCCCACAGTGTGCGTGTCTCCCACTATGACCAGGGCTCCCACCCTGGGCGCTCCCACAGTGTGTATGTCTCCCACCATGACCAGGGCTCCCACGCTGGGCGCTCCCACAGTGTGTATGTCTCTCACCATGACCAGGGCTCCCACGCTGGGCGCTCCCACAGTGTGTATGTCTCCCACCATGACCAGGGCTCCCACGCTGGGCGCTCCCACAGTGTGTATGTCTCCCACCATGACCAGGGCTCCCACAGTGTGTATGTCTCCCACCATGACCAGGGCTCCCACAGTGTGTATGTCTCCCACCATGACCAGGGCTCCCACAGTGTGTATGTCTCCCACCATGACCAGGGCTCCCACAGTGTGTATGTCTCCCACCATGACCAGGGCTCCCACAGTGTGTATGTCTCCCACCATGACCAGGGCTCCCACGCTGGGCGCTCCCACAGTGTGTATATGTCCCGCCATGACCAGGGCTCCCACGCTGGGCGCTCCCACAGTGTGTATGTCTCCCACCATGACCAGGGCTCCCACAGTGTTTATGTCTCCCACCATGACCAGGGCTCCCACGCTGGGGGCTCCCACAGTGTGTATGTCTCCCACCATGACCAGGGCTCCCACGCTGGGCGCTCCCACAGTGTGTATGTCTCCCACCATGACCAGGGCTCCCACGCTGGGCGCTCCCACAGTGTGTATGTCTCCCACCATGACCAGGGCTCCCACAGTGTTTATGTCTCCCAACATGACCAGGGCTCCCACGCTGGGCGCTCCCACAGTGTGTATGTCTCCCACCATAACCAGGGCTCCCACGCAGGGCGCTCCCACAGTGTGTATGTCTCCCACCATGACCAGGGCTCCCACAGTGTGTATGTCTCCCAACATGACCAGGGCTCCCTCGCTGGGCGCTCCCACAGTGTGTATGTCTCCCCCCATGACCAGGGCTCCCACGCTGGGCGCTCCCACAGTGTGTATGTCTCCCCCCAATGACCAGGGCTCCCACGCTGGGCGCTCCCACAGTGTGTATGTCTTCCACCATGACCAGGACTCCCACAGTGTGTATGTCTCCCACCATGACCAGGGCTCCCACGCTGGGCGCTCCCACAGTGTGCATGTCTCCCACCATGACCAGGGCCCCCACGCTGGGCGCTCCCACAGTGTGTATGTCTCCCACCATGACCAGGGCTCCCACGCTGGGCGCTCCCACAGTGTGTATGTCTCCCACCATGACCAGGGCTCCCACAGTGTGTATGTCTCCCACCATGACCAGGGCTCCCACGCTGGGCGCTCCCACAGTGTGCGTGTCTCCCACCATGACCTGGGCTCCCACGCTGGGCGCTCCCACAGTGTGCATGTCTCCCACTATGACCAGGGCTCCCACGCTGGGCGCTCCCACCGTGTGTATGTCTCCCACTATGACCAGGGCTCCCACAGTGTGCGTGTCTCCCACTATGACCAGGACTCCCACAGTGTCCTGGAGCCGGTCGGCCGAGCGGACTGTGTCACAAGTCCGACACTGGACTTGTGATCCTGTGGTCCTGGGTTCGATCCCAGGTGCTGGCGAGAAACAATCGGCAAAGTTTCTTTCACCCTATGCCCCTGTTACCTAGCAGTAAAATAGGTACCTGGGTGTTAGTCAGCTGTCACGGGCTGCTTCCTGCGGGTGGAGGCTTGGTCGAGGACCGGGCCGCGGGGACACTAAATCATCTCAAGAATCTCAAGTGTGCGTGTCTCCCACTATGACCAGGGCTCCCACCCTGGGCGCTCCCACAGTGTGTATGTCTCCCACCATGATCAGGGCACCCACGCTGGGCGCTCCCACAGTGTGTATGTCTCCCACTATGACCAGGGCGCCCACGCTGGGCGCTCCCACAGTGTGTATGTCTCCCACCATGACCAGGGCTCCCACGCTGGGCGCTCCCACAGTGTGTATGTCTCCCACCATGACCAGGGCTCCCACGCTGGCCGCTCCCACAGTGTGTATGTCTCCCACCATGACCAGGGCTCCCACGCTGGGCGCTCCCACAGTGTGTATGTCTCCCACTATGACCAGGGCTCCCACAGTGTGTATGTCTCCCACCATGACCAGGGCTCCCACAGTGTGTATGTCTCCCACCATGACCAGGGCTCCCACAGTGTGTATGTCTCCCACCATGACCAGGGCTCCCACGCTGGGCGCTCTCACAGTGTGCGTGTCTCCCACCATGACCAGGGCTCCCACGCTGGGCGCTCCCACAGTGTGTATGTCTCCCACCATGACCAGGGCTCCCACGCTGGGGGCTCCCACAGTGTGCGTGTCTCCCACCATGACCAGGGCTCCCACGCTGGGCGCTCCCACAGTGTGTATGTCTCCCACCATGACCAGGGCTCCCACGCTGGGCGCTCCCACAGTGTATATGTCTCCCACCATGACCAGGGCTCCCACGCTGGGCGCTCCCACAGTGTGCGTGTCTCCCACCATGACCAGGGCTCCCACAGTGTGTATGTCTCCCACCATGACCAGGGCTCCCACGCTGGGCGCTCCCACAGTGTGCGTGTCTCCCACCATGACCAGGGCTCCCACGCTGGGCGCTCCCATAGTGTGTATGTCTCCCACCATGACCAGGGCTCCCACAGTGTGTATGTCTCCCACCATGACCAGGGCTCCCACGCTGGGCGCTCCCACAGTGTGTATGTCTCCCACCATGACCAGGGCTCCCACGCTGGGCGCTCCCACAGTGTGTATGTCTCCCACCATGACCAGGGCTCCCACGCTGGGCGCTCCCACAGTGTGCGTGTCTCCCACCATGACCAGGGCTCCCACGCTGGGCGCTCCCACAGTGTGCGTGTCTCCCACCATGACCAGGGCTCCCACGCTGGGCGCTCCCACAGTGTGCGTGTCTCCCACCATGACCAGGGCTCCCACAGTGTGCGTGTCTCCCACCATGACAATGAACAATTCCGTCACCATACTATCACGGCCAATACGGGTTACAAGTGTTACTAACACAAGAGGTCTGTCACACGTGGCCATAAAGCTCAGCCTTATATAAACATGTGAGACTAATCACAAATATATGTGATAATATATAATGTATAATTTTATCTCATGTATAATTTATCATTATACAGGTATAATGTAGGGTATAAACTAGTATAATTTATCATTTCCAGGTCGTTATAAATAACGACCTGAACAAATGGAGGAATGGTCTAGAGAATGGCTACTAAAGTTCAACTCCGGAAAATGTAATGGAATGGAATAAGGTGAAGGGAGCAGGAGGCTGAACACAAGGTACCATCTGGGAGGTGATATCCTGCAAGAGTCATAGAGAGAGAAAGATCTGGGGGGTTGAAATAACACCGAACCTGTCCCTGGAGGCCCACATCAAAAGGACATCATCAGCGGCATATGCTAGGTTGGCAAACATAAGAACTGCCTTTAGAAACTTGTGTAAGGAATCGTCCAGGGCTCAGTATACCACTTATGTCAGACTAATCCTGGAATATGCAGCTCCAACCTGAAGTCCATACCTAGTTAAACACTAGACAAAGTTAGAGAAGATTCAGCGATATGCCACCAAACTCTTCCCGGAACTGAGAGGTATGAGCTACGAGGAAAGGCTAAGGGAGCTGAACCTTACGTCCCTCGAAAACAGAAGAGTAAGGGGAAACATGATAACCACCTTCAAAATTCTCAAGGGGAATTGACAGGGTGGACAAAGACAAATTCTTTAGCACGGGTGGAACACGAACAAAGGGACACAGGTGGAAAGTTAGTACCCAAATGAGCCACAGAGACGTTAGAAAGAATTTTTTTCAGTATCAGAGTAGTTAATAAATGGAATGCATTAAGTAGTGATGTGGTGGAGGCAGACTCCATACACAGTTTCAAATGTAGATTTAATAGAGCCCAATAGGTTCAGGAATCTGTACACCAGTTGACTGACGGCTGAGAGGGGGGGGGGGACCAAAGAGCTAGAGCTCAACCCCCGCAAGCATAACTAGGTGAGTACACTAAAGAGAGGCGCATCTCTCAGGTCAGTGTTCATGTTGCAGGCTAAATGCAAAATGAATAAACAAGTTATGATGCATTCAGCTTAGCTCTTGACTCATCAACAGACACACAAGACAACCCACAACTGGTAATATTTGTTCGTTATGTTTCCTCTGGTGTAAATGTGACAGACGAGATGTTGGACTTTGTGGCATTACAGGAAACAACTCGCGGTGTAGACATTAGAAATGTGTTTGACAGAACCTTAAGAAATGTTGATGTTCCACCTTGCCTCGCGGTTACTTGCGGTTACCTTGCAATGTTTCCGGGGTCATGATCCCCGCGGCCCGGTCTATGACCAGGCCTCCTGGTTGATGGCCTGGTCAACAAGGCTGTTGGACGCGGCTGCTTGCAGCCTGACGTATGAATCACAGCTTGGTTGATTTCGAGGTGTTTATCGAGTTCTCTCTTGATCACTGCGAAGGGTCGGCCAATTATGCAACTAGTGGAAGCGTGTTGAACAGTCTCTGGCCTCTGATGTTGATAGAGTTCTCCAGAGAGTACCTATAGCACCTCTGTTTTATCAACAAAGGTGTTCTTCACATCCTGCCATGCCTCCTGGTCTCCTGTGATGCTATTTCTGTGTGCAGATTTGGGACCAGACAATCTAATATTTTCCATGTGTAGATTTATTATGTATTTCTCCCGCCCGCGCTCTAAAGAATACAGATTTAGGCATTTTAGTCAGTCGCAGTAATTTAGATGGTTTATTGAGTATATTCTAACAGTAAAGGTTTTTGCACTCTCTCCAGGTCAGCAATTTCTCCAGCATTGAAACGGGCTGTCATTATGCAACAGTATTCCACTCCAGAGATCACCAGCGTATTGAAGAGTATCATCATTGGTACGGCACCTCTAGTGTGAAAGGGTCTTGTTATCCAACCTGTCATTTTTATTGCAGTTGTGACGACTACTTTATTGTGTTCTTTAAAAATAAAGTCTTCCAAGATTACACACAAATCTTTTACATTGCTGTTACGTTCTATGGTATGATTTGACTGAGTTTTGTACGTACTTTCAGTTTTCATATTTTTTTTAATATAGTGGTCCAGTGTATAGTGAACCACTATGGTTCATGTCATAGTGGTCCAGCAATTGTGATAGGCAAGAGCACCCTGATCTGAAACCATGTTGTCCAGGGTTATGTAGACGCTATGAATCCATGTATTTTGTGATATTACTTCTTATCACTCTTTCAAACATTTTTATGTGTGATGTTAGTGCTATTGGTCTATAATTTTTTGCCTTTGCTTTATTCCTTTCTTTATGGAGTGGTGCTAATTCTGCAATTTTTAGTATGTCAGAGATATCGCCAGTATATAAGTTCCGTCTCCAAATTTTTTTTAGGTCCTGTGGTAGTAATTTTTTTTACAGTTCTTGATAAATATGGAATTCTAGGAATCAGGGTCTGGTGCAGAGTGCATAGTCTATAGCTTCTTCAAAATCAAGTGAAGTTAAGGTGACATCTGATATATGATTTGATGTTCGTATCACATTCTTGAAGAATTCGTTTGGGTTATCAATCTTCAAGATGTTTAATAAGAATTTCTACTTTACAAAATCAGCCGTATTATAATTATATTTTTATGATACAATTGCAAGGCTACAAATGTCAGGCTGTTAAAGACGCTATTTACTGCTAGTAGTGGTCTTGCGGGTCTCCAGCTTGGCTGTAAGTCGTTTACAGTCTGGCTGATATGTTGTGAGAGCTGTACGAACTACTCCGTCAGGTGTTGGTGTGTGTGTAAGGATCACACGAGACTTCCGCTTCACAAACTTCATTACAGAGTTCAGTGATTCATAACAGTGTGTTGTGCTGAAAATTGTGAAGAACCACACACTAGTTTTCTTTAGTTCAGGATATTTTATTTCTGGAACTTGTTTCCAGAACTCAATTGTAGACTTGAACTTATGGATCATGTTCAGATCCGGGTCCTCCTGTAATTCCATTAGTTCCATTTCCACAGCAGATGATTCCGGAACTAGAGGTTCGGGAACTGGACAGTCACCATTGACCACATTAACCATGGATGGAGTGACAAGAAAGGCAAAGTCGAGCTTCAGCTTCTGCAAGTCATCAAGCCTGGCTGGCAAATTATCAAGCATTCCTTGTAATTTATCTTTGTATTCTTCCAGTTTATTGTCTTATATTTCAGTACCATTGGGACGTGTTGTGTGAGAGCGCAGTAACTGTCCTGGCAGCTCTTGTGCCAAACGCCCAGTAAAACAAAAAATAAAAAGGAGAGAAAACAAATTAAAATAAATCTGCTGGAACTTTTACGGTGTGCAAACTGTCGGTAAAGAACAGCAGAATAAACACTTTAAAATATTTAATATAACAAAACTTAACAATCATTTACATTAATATTACAAAAATAATACTGAATAAGTAAATACAAAAAAAAAACATTGACCCCTTGGCATAAACACAATTAAAAGAAAAATATGGATAAGTGAATTTTACGTTAATAAAAAAGATGCACAACACTCTTTATGCAAAATGCTCTAAGCGTCTACCGTCACTTGTAGTAAGAACGTCAAGGTGAGGGCAAGATGCGAGAGCTCTGAGCACTAGAATGATAATCTGCTGACTGGGCCATGGGCAGGTCCTTATATACAGGCTGGTGACGTCACAGTGGCACGAAGCAGGGGCTGTAGACGATGAACTGAACCGGCCCCGTAAGTGGTGTTTTGCTGGTGGTAAACGAGGAGCCGGCGAGTTGCAGGTGCGCATCTCTCGTGGATGGTAGGGTGAAGGAAGGGGAAGGAGTGACTAGACAATTCGTATTGGCACGTATTGTTGACGTTTGCTTGATGTTGATTCTTGATGTTGAAGCATACTCTTATAGAAGGCAGAAGGAACAGACAAAACCCATCGCTATGCCGGGGGAAAACTGTAACAATCAGGAAATGTATTTACTCTCGTACTGAGATAGGGGCAGTGAATCAAGTTGCTTGACAATATATCTCCTTGAAAAATTCTTATTTTACTCTGAAAGCTGAGAATTGTGTGAATAAGGTAAAAAATAATCTTATCTTTCCCCTGGAGTGCCAAGTTGAGAGTTTGTAGATGATTCATTATATCGGGAAGGAACATCAGATCTTGTATCCATTCATCATTTTCCAGCTGAGGGTAGGATAATTTCCAATTATTTAATAATAATAGGTGCCAACAGATCCACAAACCTACTCAAGCATTGCTGGTTGACAGCCACCTCACACTGGAATAGAAAGAGACGTCACTAGGTTTATCACAAGCTCCAATTCTTCAAACAAAATTCTGAACCGTCGGTGGGCTTCCCCTTTGCACGTATGAAATTGATAATTTCAAGGACAGCTTTCATAACATCTTCATACCTGAAGTATCTGGCTGTAAGGTGTTCACGATGAACAGAGAGGAACTGGAAAGCTGGGATCCCTTTTCATAAGTTCAACTAATCCTACATTTTCCCCACCATTGCAGGTATTCACTATATTCAACTCCATATTCATCAAAAATCTGTTGCAACACTGACGAATTTATTCAGTGGAATAAAGTTCTCGGTGGCACGAGAAATATTCTCAAGCCGCATATCTCATCGAAAAAAGTGGAAGAGATGCTGACTGGAACGTTCCCTCTATAGTGCAGGAAAACGAATCGCAGAACAACTTGAACGCCCCACCCTATCTCAAGAACGACAAAGAAGGCTATGTAGGGAAATATAAACGATTGAACTAAATCTACAAGAATCATATAAAATCCAGGAGAGGCAGAGATAGCAGAAGGCCATCAGAGATAAATCCGAAATACTTTTTCTTCTATGCAAAATTTAGAACAAAAACTACATCCTGTATTAGGCCCCAGCGAAAGGGAGATGGAACTTTCACAGATGACAACGAAGATATGAACGAAATACTGAGGCAACAGTAAGTCTGCAAAGGTGGTGATCTGAGCTGATTCCTGCCACTTCATTACATTCTGTTTCCAGTTAGTCCTTAAATATCTCAAATTTTTTTGGTTTACTTCTTTCACATATTTGTGTCTTTGTGATTACTGAAACTAATAGAAATTACCAGTTTAAAACGGCATATAATTTTTTTTAGATATTTTTTATAATTCTTGTAAATTCTTGTTAACAAAATGTGTAACACTAAAATCGCAAGTGTAAAATTTGTTCCTGTGCTGAGGCTGACAAACACCTGAGCTTCATCATTTGTGGCTCTTACAGTAAGTAGACTGGCCGCCCCTGTCACCAGTTATGTCATATATAAAAGGCCACTAAACTCAGCCACTCAGGAAATAAGATCAGCCAAAAGAAACTACGAAAGAAAACTTGAGCAAAACATAAAGGAAGATCCAAAGTTGTTATATGCTTATGTAAGAAATTAAACAAAGGACTCGAAAGGACCCTTAAAAGATGAGACTAACCAAGTTATAATGGACGATTAATGGGCAATAAACACTTTGAATGTTGTGTTGTTGTTGTTAAAGATTTAGCTATTCAGGACGGAGTGTCCATGTAGCACGGGCTATGGTGAGCCCGTAATTGAGTTTGGTTATACATGATAACCTTTTTCCTGTGATATTTAGGTCTAAGTTTAAAATGGAGGAGAGGACTTCTCCTTTTCCCTGCTTATTTGTCGCTTCTGTTTTATTGCACTGGTTTTAATCTTGTTTTATTAACATTATCTTGGTGGCTGATGTAGATGCAGAATGGTCACTAATGAGTCCCATTCCTCAACAGCTTTTCTAATCATTGTAGTGGCGGTGGAATGTGCATCTAATGCAGCTGCTGTCGTTGGATTAATGTTGAGTTTGATGAGCAGGGCTTCAGTAGCTTCACATTCCAGTAAGTAGTGCAATAGCGGCGCCTCTGCCTCAGTTTCACAGATGTGACACTCTTTAACTATTGGGTTCATTACCTCCCAGCAGCACTTGTACCCACGTCTGAGTCTGTGTATGGCTACTGCAATGTCTCTGGATATATTTTTGCCAGGCTTGAAAGAGGAGTAACCAGTGGCTTGTTCATACCATATCGCAGTGGATCTTCCTTCCGCTACTTTGGCGACTTTTGATAGTTGAGAATATTTTCTTCTTGATTTGCTCCTTTATCTGTGAGAAACTTGGAGGTATTTGAACCTGTACAACAGGTAGAGCAGTGGCAGTTTTTGCTAGTGAGTCTGCCTTTTCATTACCATCTATGCCAATGTGACTTGGTATCCAATTTAGGGAGATTGACAGCCCTCGATTATGGGCATCTTTTCCTATATGTTGAATTTCTGTGAGGAGTTGTATATTATCTCTGTGCTGACTGGATAACAATGCCTGGAGCGAAGATTTAGAGTCTGTATGAATGATGACATCATGTAAATTATTCTCAATTGTATAGTTTATTGCCTCCTTCAGGGCATATAATTCTGTTTGCAATGTTGAGCACCCACTATTTATGCTCCAGTAAGCTTCATGGTTGGTAGTGTAAACTGCTGCCCTTTTTCTTGATCAACTGATCCGTCTGTGAAGATGTGAGTCGTTGTGGGTCTAGAGATAGTTTCCATTTGTTGCTCTATTACTTCCTTGAGCCTCTGCGGGTCACATGCTGATTTTTTAACTGGTAATCTTTCAATGATTATCTTTAGAGTCGATTCTTCCCATGGAGGAGGCTGTCGAAAGTGTTGATATGGTCTATCTTCCCCTTTGTTTTTAATGGTCCATTTCATGTTCATTTTCTCTAAAATCTTGACCACATTATCCATCCATGAGCTTGTTCTATACTGTAGGTTTTTCTGAAAGGATCTCTGTATGCTGCCTTTGATTGACAGCCTGGCGGTTGTTCCAGTAAGTTTTCCTATTATGGTGGCTATCCTTTGTTTCATTCTGTTTTCTAATGCTGATAAATTTGTTTCCATTCTAAGGTTCTCTCTACGCGTCCATATAGGTGCTCCCAGCATTGTTCTCAGAACATCATTTTGGGACACTTCCAGTTTCTCCCATTGGTTATCACTGAGGGATGTAAGAGCAAGAGCAGCATAGTCGATGAGTGACCTAACTGCTTGAACGTAGTACATTTTGAGTACTGGTAGAGATGCACCCTCTCTAAGACTGGTCAGAGAGCGCAAAGCTGAGTTTCTGGCTTTACAGCGTAGCCGAAGATATTCAATTTCTTGAGTGAATTTCAACTAGTTGTCTATTATGACTCCTAGGTATTGAAAAGAGGTAACCCACTAAATTTCTTGTCCTTGTATAGCGAGTCTGATGTCTTGAGTTCTCATTTTAACGGTCATTGCTTTTGTTTTATTGCTGTTTATTTTCACTGCTATGCGTTCCGCTTCCTTGCTGATAATATCTAGGCATTTTTGTGCATAGTTCCTTGCACCTTTGCCATTGATGATGACCACAAAGTCGTCTGCATAGTTAAGAAGTTTGGCTTTTGGTAGCTTGAGCTTCATGAATTGTTCCATGAGACAGTTGAAGAGGAAGGGGCTTAGTATTCCTCCCTGCGGAGTTCCATTTTCCAGCCTCTTTGAGGTCGATGTTTTTCCTTGGAATTTGACTTTAGCTTCTCGGTTAAGCAGGCTTCCTTTGGCAAAAGCAAGAGCATGTCCTTTGATTTCTTTATCCACAAGGCAGCACAGTGTAGCTGGAGCACTGGCTAACTCGAAGGCTTTTTCAAGGTCTAGAAAAATAAGGATTCCAGGTTTGTCATTGATTTTATCCAGGAGGGAGGTAAGGCATTCTGTGGTTCCAACACCTTTTCTGTAAGCAAACACATTTTGGTGTAATGGATTGGCTTTCCATTCATTTCGATTAAGGGCCATTCTTTCTGCAGTTTTGGCCAGACAGCTTGTTAATGAGATGGGTCTTGGATTTCCTGGGTCTTTAGGTTTTGGAATGGGAACTATAATTGCACTGTTCCAAGAGAGTGGTCGGGTTCTTGTCACCCATACTCTGTTGATGAGATTCAAGAAGGCTTCTTCACCCTTTTCTCCTAGCTTGGCTAGCATGTTGTAAGTGATTTTGTCCTCGCCTGGAACTGTATTTTTAGTTTTCTTTGTAGCACTTCTGAGTTCTTTTAGATTGAAAGGTTGGTCTAGTTCGTCAGGTAAGGCTAAAGCATCATCTATTTTTTTCCATCTTGCTACTTGAAGTCTATGTTGGTGAATCAGAGTTGCTTGAGGAAGTTGAGTGGAACTGGCTCTTGAAGCAAATAGATTTGCTAGCCATTCTGCTTCTTGCTCTGGATGAACATGGTGCGGCGGAGCAGGAGGCGATTTTTCTTTGGCCTTGTTGATCTGCCTCCAGATGTCGCCCAAGGACGTATGCTGATTTAGCTTGGCACACCACTAGAGCCATTTTTCTTCTCTGATTTTTGCTGTTTCTTCGTGCACATGATCTCGGACAGCTCTAAGAAGTCCTAGATTAGCTTCGGTTCTATCTCTTCTGAAATTCTTTCGTGCACGATTTAGTCTGTTATGTAGCTCTTTGATCCTATCACAGTAATACCAATGGTCCTTGTGTTGTTGGGTAATTGTTTTCCTCTTGGGGATGGCGTGATTTGCTGCTCTATGTATTGCATTAACTAAATCTTTTTCCATTTCTTCGGTGTTGTCAGGAGGAGTGTAGTTTTGGTGCCAAGTTTCGAGAGCTTCCTGAAACTTCGTCCAATCTGCTTTGATAAAGTCCCATCCGGGCTCGAGAGCTGGAGGTCTAGGAGGTATTGCTATATTAATAACTGTTTTTGTAGCAAAGTGGTCACTAGTCAGAACATGATCCACTGACCAATGACACAACTCATCAATACTGGTGGAAACAAACGGGAGATCCAACTTTCCCCCACCAGTATGGGTTGGTTCCGTCGAATTAAGCAGACTGATTTCTGGCACTTCATCCAAAAGGTGTTCAATATGTCTTCCGTTGGCGTCGGTTCTTGGTGAATCAAGAAGTAATTTACTATGAGCGTTGAAGTCACCAGAGATGATAGTAAGTGTAGTGACTGCTATTTCAAAGATTGTTGAGAGATCCATGTCATGTTCTCTCTGGCTCTTGTATACATTGAAAATGGACAGAGTTGAGTTCCTCATAGTGAGCTTAACTCCCATAATTTCGACGTTCTCGCCACAGTTGGGCAGGTCTGTGATTGCCGTGGCATTGATATGATTTCTTACTAGAATTGAAATGCCTCTGGTGCCACCTTGTGCCATAGGGCAGTGGAATCCTTGATATCCTGGGATATTGATAAATCTGCCAGTCCTGGTGAGTGTTTCTTGGAGTAGAACAATATCAATGCTATCCTTGAGAAGCACTGTTCTGAGTGTTTGTGCTTTGCTTTTGAATCCTTGAATATTCCATTGTATAATTTTGAGATTGTCCATTTTTTCCGTTTATAGTGGAATCATTGAGTCCATGGTTTTTATAGTACTGGTTTTCCCGACCGTTTATCTTCTTGGCTGGAGTGGTGACTTTCTTCTTGGCGGGTGAGGAGACTCCTGGTTGGGCCGAAGCGCCCCTGCTACATCCAGCCACTGGGGCACCCGATGATGCAGGGATCATCATTCCTGCCAGGGAGGTCCCGGAGGCAACGGCAGGCATGTTCGCCCTGCCGCCCCGATCCATTCTGTTGCTGTCTCCCAGTGGAGCAGCGCCCCCCTGCCCCCTCCAGTTGTTGGAGGCCCCGTCCATGCCCAGACCAGAAGGACCCGGCGCGCCAGACTGTTGCTGATCTTCATTTATTCGGACTTGCCGAGGGGTGTACCACTGGCTTTTTACCGAGGGTCTGGTCGATTGGGGTCTCGAAGTTGTTACTTTGGGTTGCTGGGTTGATCCGAAAGCTAGTATTCTTTTTACCCTTTCTGGACATCGTTTGTTCCAGGCGTGATGTGTATCCCCGCAGTTCGGGCATTTTGCTTTCGTTTGTCTGCCTTCTTTGTGCAGATTCTTGCATATGTCGGTAATATGGAGCTCGCTACATACACCACATCGTTCCGGGCCTCTGCAGCCATCTTTGTGGTGGCCGAAGCGCTGACACCTGTAGCAGCGCATGGGTTCTGGGTTGTACAGTCTCAGCCTGAATTGACCATAGATCCCAACACTCAGAGTGTTGATGCGAGGTCCTTTTATTGTTATAAGAACCTGTCTTGTTTCGATTTTGTTGTGCTTGCATCTTTCCGCCGTTGTGACATTTGGGCATTCTAGGAGTCTGTTTGCATGAACTTCGACCGGGAAATTTTGAACTATCATTTTGGTGATTTTTTCTTCTGGTTTCAGTTCCACTAGGTGTTCTGTGTTCCTGAGGTTTGTGATTATATCCGGATTAGCTGTGGATATGTTATATCTGCCTCTAATGTTGGGCTTGGCTCTAAGATCTGATCCTGGATTATTCTTTTCCAGTGCGGCAATGAAAGCATAAGTGGGACCATCCACTGGTTTTTTGGTCTTGAATATGGTCCTTGGCATTGGTTTGGGTGCTGCTCTTGAGTTCTGGTTGGCTTCTAGTTTGGTTTCTTTGGACGTTTCTTCGGTTCTTCTTCGTTTGTTTGCCTTTTCGTTGCCTACAAGTTGCCACGGTGCTTCGTTTAGGGTTGGGTCGTCTTCAGCAATTTTCCTTGCTCTTGCTACTATATCACCGTGTCCTTCTGACGTTAATAATTCAAGAAGGAAGGTTAGGAAAGTCATATCCTGGGGAGACATGGCTACACTGTACTAAAAGAGTAACTGAGGGAGTGACTGTAACTGTGTACTGCTACACTCAGCGACTGAAGTGAAGCGACTTTGAATGAATATTTTACATTATTGTTCACACTAGAAAGGTTAGATGACATCCCATCACCCACACAAATGTTTGAAAGAGGTGAAGAGAGCGAATTAACGGATTTACTCCAGACGTGAGACACAATCAGGAAGAGCATTGACAAACTAAAAGGACTCGAAAGCCCCAGGTGTGGATGGAATTCAATCCAGTCATAAAAGAACTGGCAGATGCACAATACCTAACACTGAAACCTCCCTTTTTCAGAAATTCTTTTCAGGAAAGCAAAAAGAAACTATGAAGTTTGCATAGCAGAGCAAGCAAAAACAAATCCTAAAGGGTTTTTCCAGTTATACCGGACAAAGATTAGGGAAAGGATAGGTCTATTAAAAACTGAGACAGGTCAAATAACAGATAGTGATGAAGAGATGAGTAGTATTTTTAATCAATATTTTGTATCTGTATTTACTAAAGAGGAACTTAACAATATGCCTTCAGCCGAACAAGTCTATGTGGGTGGGGACGAGGACAGGTTGACTAGTTTAGCATTTACCAGGGAGGACGTTCTTAATCATAAGAACATAAGAACAAAGGTAACTGCAGAAGGCCCATTGGCCCATACAGGGCAGCTCTTATTTATAACCACCCAATGCCACTCATATACATGTCCAACCCACGTTTGAATCAATCAAGGGACCCCACCTCCACTACGTTATGCAGTAATTTGATCCATATATCACCAACCCTGTTACCGAATCCGTATTTACCCAGGTCTTTCCTAAATCTAAATTTACCCATTGTTTCGTTTTCCGTCTTGTGAGGTTACTTTTAATGCCGTATTAATATTCCCTTTGCTATGTCCTTTCACCCACTTGTAAACCTCTACCGTGTCACCCATAACTCTTCGTCTTTCCAGTGAAGGCAATTTAAGTTTTGTTAATCTTTCTTCATATGAAAGATTTCTAATTTTGGGAATTAACTTAGTCATCCTACGCTTGACACGTTCAAGTGAATTTATATCCATTCGTACGGCGGCCAAAACTGAATATAAGAACATAAGAACAAAGGTAACTGCAGAAGGCCTATTGGCCCATACGAGGCAGCTCCTATTTATAACCACCCAATCCCACTCATATACATGTCCAACCCACGCTGTAGTGAACCCAAGGTCGGCCGATCGGACAGAACGCGGGACTTGTGATCCTGTGGTCCTGGGTTCGATCCCAGGCGCCGGCGAGAAACAATGGGCAGAGTTTCTTTCACCCAATGCCCCTGTTATCTAGCAGTAAAATAGGTACCTGGATGTTAGTCAGCTGTCACAGGTTGCTTCCTGGGGGTGGAGGCCTGGTCGAGGACCGGGCCGCGGGGACACTAAAAAAAAAAAAGCCTCGAAATCATCTCAAGATAACGCTTGAAACAATCGAGGGACCTCACCACCACGTTACGCGGTAATTGGTTCCACAAATCTACAACCCTGTTACCGAACCAGTGTTTACCCAAGTTTTTCCTAAATCTAAACTTATCCAATTTATACCCATTGTTTCGTGTTCTGTCTTGTGTTGATACTTTTAATACCCTATTATTATCTACTTTGTTATGTCCATTCATCCTCTTGTAAACCTCTATCATGTCACCCCTAACTCTTCGCCTTTCCTTTCTATAGTAAGGCGACCAAAACTGAACTGCATAATCTAAATGGGGCCTAACCAGAGCAAGATATAGCTGAAGAACCACACCAGGTGTCTTGTTACTAATGCTTCGATTAATAAATTCCAGTGTCCTATTTGCCTTATTACGAACATTCATGCATTGATCCTTTTGTTTTAAATTCTTACTTATCATAACTCTTAGATCCCTTTCGCAATTCGACTTCGCAATCTCAACTCCATCTAGCTCGTATCTTGTAACTTTATCATCTTTACCTAGCCTCAAAACTTTACATTTATCAGCATTAAACTGCATCTGCCAATCCATTGACCATTTCAAAACCCTATCTAGATAAATTTGAAGTGATAGTGAGTCTTCTTCCGTGTTAATTTCCCTACCGATTTTTGTATCATCAGCAAATTTGCAAATGTTGCTACTCAAACCTGAATCTGAATCATTGATATATATTATGAACAACAGAGGTCCCAGGACAGAGCCCAGAGGCACTCCACTTACAGCATTTTCCCACTCTGACTTAACCCCATTTATACTAATTCTCTCTTTCCTTTGGAATAGTCATACCCTAATTCAACTTAATATAGCACCTCCAATACCATGAGCCTCTATCTTTTTAATCAGTCTTTCATGTGGCACTGTATCAAAAGCTTTGCTAAAGTCAAGGTACACAACATCACAATCCTTACCACTATCAACTGCCTCAACTATGCTGGAATAAAAAGATAGCAAATTTGTTAAACATGAACGGCTATTTGTAAAACCATGTTGCGACTCATGTATTAATTTGTGTTTTTCAAGATGAAGACGAATAGTATTTGCAATTATCGATTCAAGTAACTTTCCCACAATAGACGTTAGGCTAAATGGCCGATAGTTTGATGCAAGTGATCTATCTCCTTTCTTAAAAATTGGTATCACATTAGCAACTTTCCATAACTCTGTCACTCTGCCTAACTCTATTGATTTATTAAATATGGTAGACTGTAGCTCGGAAAGCTCCTCTTTGCATTCTTTAAGCACCCTGGCAAACACTTCATCCGGCCCTGGGGATTTGTTTGGTTTGAGTTTAACTATTTGTTTAATTACATCCTCCCTGGTAACTGCTAAACTAGTCAACCTGTCCTCGTCCCCACCCACATAGACTTGTTCGGGCTGAAGGCATATTGTTAAGTTCCTCTTTAGTAAATACAGATATAAAATATTTATTAAAAATACTCATCTCTTCATCATTATTTGTTATTTGACCTGTCTCAGTTTTTAATGGACCTATCCTTTCCCTAATCTTTGTCCGGTATAACCGGAAAAACCCTTTAGGATTTGTCTTTGCTTGCTCTGCTATGCAAACTTCATAGTTTCTTTTTGCTTTCCTTATCTCTTTTTTTTAGTATTTCTAACCAGTTGTACGAATTCCTGTTCTAAACTGACTTCCCCATTCTTAATCCTTTTGTACCACGCTCTCTTTTTACCTATAAGGTTCTTCTGATCCTTTATTATCCACTTTGGATCATTAGTATTCGATCTATTCAATTTATATGGTATACTTCATTCCTGGGCTTTGCTTAGAATATTTTTAAATGGGTTATATTTTGAATCAACATTCAAAATATAATTGATTCAAAACTGATAACCCACAGTGGGGTTACAGAGGCAGATGATGGGTTCACCAACTGAACCCCATTGTTCATTTAGCTAAGCAAGTAAAACTCTTCTGAATCTAGTTACACAATTTTTAAATATTTACAAGCAAGTACTTGCATTACTTTACAGGCAAGTACTTGCATTATCTACAGTGGATGCGCTGCATTGGCTATTTTATAGTTTTTTCCAGTGTCGGTCTTCCTCACTGGTATTTTACCACCTCTGACAAAGCAATCTTTGATTAACATATTGGAATTCTTACAAACTTGACGCAGTTGAAAGGAAAGATTCTGCCTATTCCTGGTAAATCAATTTTTCACGGAAACAGTGGGTTTTCTAGACCCAGAAGCTCTGATAAGGTCTAATCTTCACGAACAACTATGTAATTGCACAAGAATTTTCCCAATGTTTTCAGTAGATACTTTGGTACCTCTTCTGTGTGCTGCTTTGTTTTCACCTGCTTGCTTGAAGTTTGTAATTCAGCTGGTCCCGTAGTTCCTTAACCACGATGTTGACAAGGTCCGCTCAGTTGGTTTCAAGGGAAAATTTCGTGAGGAAATAATGACAGCAGCTAGGAGTTTTTATTGGTCTGATTCATCTTGGGAGAAAGTTTGTTGCAATTGCAAGGTATTAAGTGGGTTTTAAAAGCTGGCAAATATTCTCTCCAATTTTTTTTTAACCAACCACTTGGGCTGGACGGTAGAGCGACGGTCTCCCTGCATGCAGGTCTGCGTTCAATCCCCGACCGTCCAAGAGGTTGGGCAACATTCCCTCCCCCCCCCCGTCCCATCCGAAATCCTTATCCTGACCCTTTCCCAGTGCTATGAAGTCGTAAGGGCTTGGCGCTTTTCCCTTATTTTTCCCTTTCCTATTTTCTAGTGGTTTCAATGGAATTCAGGTTTTAAACTTTGAACTGAAGAGAGCTTAGTTTCATGTAGGAAAAGATTAACTTCGTTGGCCAGTTCTTGATTTTGGGAAGTAATCCTGAGTTTATAACTAATTATTCAATACATTTTTCACAATATACAGCATCAGAAATACCTAAGCACAACTGCACTAAACAGATAGCAACAATGGTAAATGTTAACAAGTCTGTGATTATATATAAGAGCCTTCTGTCTCATAGATATTTTAACAGGAACCAAATGTTTGATCATCTTGCGACTTGGTCCTGCAGGCCCTAGAAGACATAGAGACCGGAGAGGCGTAGCGAGGTGGCCAGGGCCTGGGTGGTGCCGGGTTGACCCTGTGGCGCTGAGAACATGGTCCAGGGGTTGCCAGCGCTGACGTTCCTCTCGTGAAGTTCTCGAATCAGTGTCTCAATACCCTCGCCTGCAAGCATTAGGAGACGTGAAGGCCAAACCTGGCTATGTCACACATCTAAATAGCAACTTATATCAGAGAAATACAATATGGATTAATTAATATTTTGCTGAGATGAGCAGCACGTCTGGTTAATTTGAAGTATATAAACATTATAGCTTGCATTAATCCAAACCAGTGTGCTAAAATTGATCTGGGTTAATCAGGACTCATAATAACTTGTTTAGTCAAAGGCAATGTTGGGTAATCAGTGCCAAGAATTATACTAGACGCATCTCAACAAAGTATACTAATATAATAATAATAATGATACTAGAGGCCAAAGAAGAGCATCAAGGAACTCTGGTTGTTCTGGAAATGCATCAAAATATATACGTACTGGTGAGAAGAGTACAAAGGAAGGTCAGGTCATCATAGTGCCCACCTCTGGAGTGAGGACATAATTGACTTATCAGATCACAACACCATACAAGGTTGGGGTCGTCATCTGTGAGGTCACGGTGGATGGTCAGGGAAGCCGATCACCTTCGTATGGGAGAGAAGACAGGGCGGCCACATCCATGCTGGTCGGAGCTTCCAGGGTAATACCTGAAGACGTGCACTACTGTACATTCACTGCCCAAGCTACTGAGTTTCTGCGATAGAACAAGAAGGCGATGGCATCTTTACTGCTGATTTTATAGCATGGAATTTAAGAAGATGTTGAAGAGAGCTTTAGTGAAAAGGTTTCTTTAGCGACATGAGTCCTTTAGGGACATGTGTTCTTCAGCGACATGTGTTCTTCAACTACACGTTGTAACACCATAAATGGTTGTATTTAATATTTCAGCTAGGAGCCACACTCACATTCACAACGAGTGGCTTTCTATTGTAACCACTTAGACCCTCGCATCTTGGAATATATTTATATGGCCAACATGAGACTAGAGTTCAACAGCTCTGGGGTCTTGTCTAAATAATTCACTCGCTAATTATCGTCCATTCAAAGTATGTGGTTAAGTCCATTAACACTTTATTATCACATCCTTTGGTATTGCAAGGACGTTCTTCCCCGCCCTTTGGCACGGGAAACAGGCCTTGCAATGTCTCCTCACAACAGCGTCCATTCCCAGCCAATAAAAATGCTCCCTCATCCGGCTTAGCGTCATGGTCCATCCCAAGTGACCTGCGGGATCCAAAGAGGGCGCAAGCTCTAGCGTCTTGTATCATATCATATTAAATAAATATTCAGATATATCATATCAACCGGCACCCGTCTCACACCGCAGGCCCTCCGAATTGCTGTGGCTCTCCAGCTCGCTGCCCCAATCCACACCGAATACAGGTGTATTTGTGGTGAGGCAGTAGCCGACAGGTACGGACGGCATGGCCTTCTCTGCCAAAGGACAGGAGGATGGCATGCAAGACACGGCGAGGTTAATGACATTATTAAAAGAATCCTTACTACAGCCGGTTGTCCAGCAGAGAAAGAGAGAGAGCCCCGTTACCTAATGTCCCGCAACTCTGATGAGCCTGTCGGTCGCCCAGATGGGATCACAGTGAACCCCTGGAAGAATGGTAGCGTTGAGGAGGGATGGGGATCAAGTTGTCAGCTCTGGGGAAATTATTTATTGCCCTAGTGACTGATGAGGCTAGTGACTTGCCTCCTCTTGCAGGTATGCCTAAGCAAATATTGCCAAACAGGAGCAAATTATGCCATATACCCCCTTGTGCTCAAATGTCGTATATATGTATAATTGTTCCAGCTGTAATGCTGGATATATCGGGAGTTCCATTCGGAACTTTAAGAATAGGATACTTGAGCACCGGGGATTATCTTTTAGGACTGGATTACCATTGTCTAAACCAGCATTTTCGGAGATTAGAAACCATTGTTATGAGTTTGATCATTCTCTGCTGGAATCTGATTTTAAAATTCTGGACACTTGTATAAATGGCCAGTCAGATTTGAGAGTAATGGAATCCTTATATATAAAGGAGCTGCGGCCTCTGTTAAATAGCAACCTTTCAGCTGTTCAATTGTACACTGTATAGTGCACAGTAGGCCCTGTAATTTGATTTATAGTTCATTCTGGTAGTTTAATTTTATTATAATTTTGTTTAGTTTACCATGTCTTTGCCCTTTCTTACTTATTTCAAGTCTTGACATTGTACATTATTATAATCTTTTATTTAGGATATATAATACATTTTTTGGTATTTAGTTTTTTGAATTTTTGAGTTTTTATAAGTTTTTGGTTAGTACTTTATAATTGTCGTTTATTCTGTTTGTATTTTATATACATTTTTTGAAGATTTGTAGTCATTATATGAATATTTGTTATAGTGTTTAATATCTATGTGTTAGGTATCAAGTTTCACTTCTGATCGCTTCACGTAAGTTTAATAGAATATTTTGTTTTAGTAGTTATAAAATTCATCTTGTAGTTTAATGGATTTTAAATTAGCTTTTATATATGTGACAGTTAATAAGTTTTATTTGTATTGATCACTTTAAGTGCGCTTAAGTGTTTTGTTTTTTAAGCATTTCCCTTTCTTTGATAGGCAATTATATTCAGTATGAGTTCTTTGTTTACCAGTTATTTGATTGTGATTTCTGTTTTTTCTTTTAGATCTGATGATGAATACGAGAAGTATTCGAAACGTTATGAATTTTAAAGTAAAGAATCTGAAACAAGATGTTCAGTATATCCCTGGTTTTCCTATTCATCTTATATATATATATATATATATATATATATATATATATATATATATATATATATATATATATTTTTAGGGGTACCACCACTGGTTTAATTAAAGGGACCCACATCCTCAAAGAAGAAAATAAATAGTGTTCAGAGACGACCTTGTGGATTCTCACTGAATTCTTTAATCTTTTCCTCTCCTACCACCCCTGTTATTTCTTTTTTTTATTTGATTTTATTGCAATGCTACAGTTTACAGAAAACACAAACTTATATAACAATATACCACTCAGTGTTCGAAGACCTCGTCCAGCTCCTCGGGGGTCGGGTGCGTACCCAAGATACAGCACGCATTTACCCTCTGAACAGCGACACTGAGGCGCTGGAACATGAAACTGGCCGCTCTTGGGTTTCAAGTCTTCCCAATGAGTTCCTCGCCCAGCTCCTTCAGGAACTTAAGTGCACATTTACCCCCGGCGCCCAGAGTCTCGGAGCCTATCGGCACGAACCTTTAACAACGTTCCAGGTCCCTGTACTTGTTAGTTTTCCGGGTCTCCCTGAAGGTGGCCGCCCCGCCTCCCTCAGCTGTGCTGCAAGGTAGATAGGTATCAGCCAATGTGGATGCACACGTGTAGTCCCACACGACCTGTTTACCTTCCCTCCACGGCTGCAGAGTGACTCCATCTGGGCGTTTTTGGCTGTTGTCAGGTCTGCACAACTGAGGTTCCCTTTGTGCTGGGCACCCAGCTGAAGCCAAACTTCTCTTGATGATGTCATTGACTGCTTCATGTCTGGCAATCTTTCCCTGTGTCTTATAACAGATGAGACCATGGCTGCCGAATTGGTCTGCCCGTGCATGGCCGCAAATAGACCGGTGTTCGGTGGAGATAGGGGCGGCAAGGCGCAGAGCAACACCAATACTTAGGGTCCGATGGTCCAGGCGGGTACCCAAGGCGGAATTAGGGACTGCCAACAGGAAGTCCCCGGCATGGGGCGCTTGCACAGCTAGAAGACGCGCTTTGTTCTTCCTGGAAGCTGCCTCCAGCAATGATGTGGCGATGTTCTCCACTATGGGGTATCCCATTTGGACTGTTTACAGTCATTTAGAAAAGTCGGTCGAGGATGAGAGTTGACAAGAGTGTCCCACTGACCGGCTCCTTCCACGAATTTGGGATCATGAATCCCAATGGAGTCTCTTAGGTATTCCGGTAGTATTTCCTTAACTAATTCACCTGTTGCACTGGTCGAGGATAAGAATGCCGGCAATGCTGTGTCGCCTTGCGAATACCTATCACCCCGAGTCTAACTGGGAGCGTTGCTTGGTCCCATTGGTCATCTTGCAGGGAGAGGTTTAACACTTTCACGGTTATTGACCTTAGGAGTGTGTCATATTCTGTTAATTTTGGGCTGTCGAAGGAGGAAGCACATCTTAGGAAATAGGTCAGTCTGGGCAAAGCCAGGCACCTTGTGAGTAGGTACAAAGCATCGTGGGCGTCCAAAGCCCCTATTCTTCCCTCCATCCTCCTCAGGTCGTTCAGCTTTTCTTCGAGGACTACCTCAATGGCGCTCGAGCCCAGAGGTGCCTCTAGCAGCACACTGTCGGTGGGAGCGATCACTTGGGCTCCTGGCAATATGATTCGCACTGCATCTATGGTTGATTGGCTAGATGAGATGATTTCACAATTTAATGGGTTTAGGGTGAATCCTAACTCCTCTCCCTTAGATTTCACCAACTGTAGATCTTCTAGCAGGGACTCCTGTGTCCCTGCCAGGGTGCCATCGTCCAGGAACCAGATGGTGAGTTCGCTGGTCAACCTGCTTGTGACCTCTTTAACAGCCATGAAAAAAAGAAAAGGGGCAAGTGGGTCTCCCTGCTGGACACCTTCTGCAGAAACAACTTCATGTTCCCCAAACAGCAGCGTCGATTCCCTACTGAACCCTGCTGAGACGAAGGGGAGTAGAGAAGGAAAGCTTGTTCGAACTGCTTCCAGTGCAACATCGCTTTTTACCTGGTTGAAGGCATTTTTAAAGTCTAATTTAATTAATGCCTTATTTTCTGGGAGGTGCTTGATATAGACTCGTGTTGCATGAGCTGCTGCTTCACAGCCATGGGGGACACCAAGACCTAGTTGATGGGGTCGAAGCATCGTCGCAGCGTCTATGCTAATTTTTCTGACAGCTGCCCTAGCAACAAGGCGCCGAAGTGTGTTACCCACGGCAATGGGTCTGACGCACCATCTTTCTTCTTGAGGACACAAAGGGATGCTCCAAAGAAAAAGGGTTTAATTGTATCTGGGATCAACCCAGAGAGGCAGTCGTTGACAAACTTCGTGACCTCTGACAATAGTGTCTCGGCAACTTCTCCGAGAACTGGGTTTACCATCTCCTTGAGGTGCTGAGGTCTTACTCCAGTGTATCCCCCTGCCGAGCCTGGCGGAAATGACATGATGGCTTTGTATATCTCGGACGCCTGGAGGAATAGAGGTCCCATGTCTGGGACATTTGTGTCCTGAGCAGTGGGTTCCCACGGTACTCTAGGAGGGTGCTTCTCTCTCAGCGAGTTGGCGGTAGCGGTATTTCTAGGGGCGATTGTGTCTTCGCTGGTAAGTAACCTAATTGCCCCTACTGTGTTGCCCTCTTCAATATTTTTGGTCACTTGTGTTCCTAGTTTAAAATTGTCATTGGAACTCTTGGGTCTGCCACGACGGTTTTTGCGTTGAGGAGGGATGGGGATCAAGTTGTCAGCTCTGGGGAAATTATTTATTGCCCTAGTGACTGATGAGGCTAGTGACTTGCCTCCTCTTGCAGGTACGCCTAAGCAAATATTGCCAAACAGGAGCAAATTATGTCATGCTTTGATGGTGGCTGCAGCATTAAGATTTGCAGACCGTTCATTTACTTTCCTAAAAGGTCTGTATATTTCCCTGCTGCAAATGGGCGCGCTGCTTTAGGAATGTGGGGAAGAGTTCTGGTGGTGGATGCTTTGATGACCCCAGGAGGTCATCTGATGACATGATATATATATATATATATATATATATATATATATATATATATATATATATATATATATATATATATATATATATATATATATATATATATATATATATATATATATATATATAATATAACTGAAAACTCACACCCCAGAAGTGACTCGAACCCATACTCCCACAACTGGTATGTACAGGGACGCCTTAATCCGCTTGACCATCACGACCGGACATAAGGAAGTGATAGCCGAGGCTATATGAACCACTTCCCCGCCGGCACTCGGATGGTAATCTTGGGCATAGCATTTTATCAAATCACCTCATTCTTTGGGGCACACGTGAGGAACACAAATGCAAACAAGCCTGAATGGTCCCCAGGACTATATACAACTGAAAACTCACACCCCAGAAGTGACTCGAACCCATACTCCCACAACTGGTATGTACAGGGACGCCTTAATCCGCTTGACCATCACGACCGGACATAAGGAAGTGATAGCCGAGGCTATATGAACCACTTCCCCGCCGGCACTCGGATGGTAATCTTGGGCATAGCATTTTATCAAATCACCTCATTCTTTGGGGCACACGTGAGGAACACAAATGCAAACAAGCCTGAATGGTCCCCAGGACTATATACAACTGAAAACTCACACCCCAGAAGTGACTCGAACCCATACTCCCACAACTGGTATGTACAGGGACGCCTTAATCCGCTTGACCATCACGACCGGACATAAGGAAGTGATAGCCGAGGCTATATGAACCACTTCCCCGCCGGCACTCGGATGGTAATCTTGGGCATAGCATTTTATCAAATCACCTCATTCTTTGGGGCACACGTGAGGAACACAAATGCAAACAAGCCTGAATGGTCCCCAGGACTATATACAACTGAAAACTCACACCCCAGAAGTGACTCGAACCCATACTCCCACAACTGGTATGTACAGGGACGCCTTAATCCGCTTGACCATCACGACCGGACATAAGGCTTGTTTGCATTTGTGTTCCTCACGTGTGCCCCAAAGAATGAGGTGATTTGATAAAATGCTATGCCCAAGATTACCATCCGAGTGCCGGCGGGGAAGTGGTTCATATAGCCTCGGCTATCACTTCCTTATGTCCGGTCGTGATGGTCAAGCGGATTAAGGCGTCCCTGTACATACCAGTTGTGGGAGTATGGGTTCGAGTCACTTCTGGGGTGTGAGTTTTCAGTTGTATATAGTCCTGGGGACCATTCAGGCTTGTTTGCATTTGTGTTCCTCACGTGTGCCCCAAAGAATGAGGTGATTTGATAAAATGCTATGCCCAAGATTACCATCCGAGTGCCGGCGGGGAAGTGGTTCATATAGCCTCGGCTATCACTTCCTTATGTCCGGTCGTGATGGTCAAGCGGATTAAGGCGTCCCTGTACATACCAGTTGTGGGAGTATGGGTTCGAGTCACTTCTGGGGTGTGAGTTTTCAGTTGTATATAGTCCTGGGGACCATTCAGGCTTGTTTGCATTTGTGTTCCTCACGTGTGCCCCAAAGAATGAGGTGATTTGATAAAATGCTATGCCCAAGATTACCATCCGAGTGCCGGCGGGGAAGTGGTTCATATAGCCTCGGCTATCACTTCCTTATGTCCGGTCGTGATGGTCAAGCGGATTAAGGCGTCCCTGTACATACCAGTTGTGGGAGTATGGGTTCGAGTCACTTCTGGGGTGTGAGTTTTCAGTTGTATATAGTCCTGGGGACCATTCAGGCTTGTTTGCATTTGTGTTCCTCACGTGTGCCCCAAAGAATGAGGTGATTTGATAAAATGCTATGCCCAAGATTACCATCCGAGTGCCGGCGGGGAAGTGGTTCATATAGCCTCGGCTATCACTTCCTTATGTCCGGTCGTGATGGTCAAGCGGATTAAGGCGTCCCTGTACATACCAGTTGTGGGAGTATGGGTTCGAGTCACTTCTGGGGTGTGAGTTTTCAGTTGTATATAGTCCTGGGGACCATTCAGGCTTGTTTGCATTTGTGTTCCTCACGTGTGCCCCAAAGAATGAGGTGATTTGATAAAATGCTATGCCCAAGATTACCATCCGAGTGCCGGCGGGGAAGTGGTTCATATAGCCTCGGCTATCACTTCCTTATGTCCGGTCGTGATGGTCAAGCGGATTAAGGCGTCCCTGTACATACCAGTTGTGGGAGTATGGGTTCGAGTCACTTCTGGGGTGTGAGTTTTCAGTTGTATATAGTCCTGGGGACCATTCAGGCTTGTTTGCATTTGTGTTCCTCACGTGTGCCCCAAAGAATGAGGTGATTTGATAAAATGCTATGCCCAAGATTACCATCCGAGTGCCGGCGGGGAAGTGGTTCATATAGCCTCGGCTATCACTTCCTTATGTCCGGTCGTGATGGTCAAGCGGATTAAGGCGTCCCTGTACATACCAGTTGTGGGAGTATGGGTTCGAGTCACTTCTGGGGTGTGAGTTTTCAGTTGTATATAGTCCTGGGGACCATTCAGGCTTGTTTGCATTTGTGTTCCTCACGTGTGCCCCAAAGAATGAGGTGATTTGATAAAATGCTATGCCCAAGATTACCATCCGAGTGCCGGCGGGGAAGTGGTTCATATAGCCTCGGCTATCACTTCCTTATGTCCGGTCGTGATGGTCAAGCGGATTAAGGCGTCCCTGTACATACCAGTTGTGGGAGTATGGGTTCGAGTCACTTCTGGGGTGTGAGTTTTCAGTTGTATATAGTCCTGGGGACCATTCAGGCTTGTTTGCATTTGTGTTCCTCACGTGTGCCCCAAAGAATGAGGTGATTTGATAAAATGCTATGCCCAAGATTACCATCCGAGTGCCGGCGGGGAAGTGGTTCATATAGCCTCGGCTATCACTTCCTTATGTCCGGTCGTGATGGTCAAGCGGATTAAGGCGTCCCTGTACATACCAGTTGTGGGAGTATGGGTTCGAGTCACTTCTGGGGTGTGAGTTTTCAGTTGTATATAGTCCTGGGGACCATTCAGGCTTGTTTGCATATATATAATATGTATATTCACAAACAAAACAACACCTACAGGAAAAAACTTTAAATATGAACCTATCCAAAATTATCAATTACTATACCTATCGCTCATAATCAATCTTTATTCCCTCAAAACTCCATATACATATATATTGAGCCCCGGTAGTACAGTCGGCTTCGTTCTCGACTCACAATCGGGAATTCCAGGTTCAAATCCTTGGCACGACATAATTGGTTGGACCACGTTACCTATCACCTGATGCCTCTGTTCCCCTAACAGTAAATAGGTCCCCGGGAGTTAGTCAACTGTTCTGGGGTTGCATCCTGGGGAGGATCAGTATCTTGAAGGGGGGGGGGGGAACCTCTGTATAAGCCTAACATGTATAATACACACACAGATCACACTAACGTGATGCATCAAATGAACAAATCCACAAGACATAGCTCGGGTGCAGGGGGGAGTTGTGTAAAACCCTGGTTTATGCCTCGGAGAGGCTACGGGATCCAGTAAGTTCAGTAGAACTTCGGTTTCAACATATTTAGCCCTGTCATAGCTCAGTCGATTAAGGCAGTGTCTGGGATGCTTCCGGACGCAGGTTCGAATCCTCGTCACGGCCCTTGTGGATTTGTTCATGTATAATACACTGGCTATCTGTACCTCGACACAAATAATGATTTAACTAATTATTCGGCAGCACTAGGCTGTTGAATGAGGCTACTTATAATACAACTCACACTTAAACTCACTTTAACAACAGCTATAAACTGTTTTAGAAAAGATTATATCAACTGTTCGGTGTTTGATCTGTTGACATGAGGTTCTGTTAAACCATTCATCAAAGAACCTTGTACAGTACTTGGGTGATTAGTAACAGAAATATACAACAAACTACTACAAAGAATATAGAACAACTCAACGTACCTCTCTAAATTGGTGTCTCTCTTCTGCGTTTCTTGTAGTTTTATACGGAAGGTCTATAAGTTATAAGAGGAAAAAAATTATTGTGATGCATATATTTATATGTATATATGTATTTTTAATTTAATCCTGAAGACAGCATGTATCCAAACAATGATATATTAGGCATTACAAAATAATACTGATATAATGCGACACCGAAAACTATACAATAATAAACAATACAATCCTTATCCACCATCAGATATGTGACCAACGTGAAACTGCCTCTTGAGAGACCTCTGATACTGCTTAATCTTAAAAAAATCATGTCTGTATAGCGATACGGTTATCTAGAATCTATTTTTTTCAGCAGGTAGCTGTTATTCTAAGGCATAGATATTGCTACCTGGCTAATTCACTGTGTGTACGTTCGATTCTATCTGTCAGTGATGTTGCCTCTTGAGACGGGAAGATTTCTGTTCTACCTCTTCCAGTGGGCAAGCCACCTAGCACTCCACGGGAGGACCTACCTGGTTGCTACCACTGGCACTTCTGACTCTACCTATGGTGATAGCGTGGTCACCCTTGAGTTTGTTGACCTCGGTCACTTCTCGTGGACTTTCGTGTTACTAAAATTAATATCCCCATACTGGAGTGCAGATTCCTATGGCATCACATCATCATCGTGGATCTGGCATGTGGTAGTCTCTAGTGGATGATCGCCACTCAATGATTGCTCACCAGCATGGCACTGAGTACATCACCAGCCCAGCAGAACCTGTGCTGGATTCAAGGACATCACCGGGCCTCACGCACAAGAGGCCAAATTTAATCACTTAAGTCTTCCTTCATAATGTACCTCAGGTCTGCCTACAACCAGAATGATTCCAGATGGTCAAGGAAGTAAGTAATTATCAATAGAAGGCACCAAACCGGGAAGGCTGTGTAGCACCATCAAATGTACGGGATAATCAGAGGGCGCTAAATATCACCAAAAATGCCAATACGAGAACAAAAACGCATAAGGCGAACGATATCAAAAGTATCCGAGTCGCCAAGAATTCTATCGAGGGACAAGCGACCGCGGGGGATAGTCGGAAAACAAGACACACGCTCGTCCTGGAAGTCAGGACATTCAACAAGGATATGCACGACCGTAAGAGGGACAATGATATTTGGACAATAAGGAACAGGGCGGCGCTCTATTAAGTGACCGTGAATTAAACAGGTTTGGCCAATACGTAACCTAGCCAGAGCCTTTTCCCACCGTCGGTTAAGATGGTAGGAGGAAGGCTACTGGGACACACAACTCTTAAGAGTACCCAGCTTGTTACCAATAACAGAAGACCAACAACTCTGCCAGCGGGCAAAGATGGAGGCATGAATAACTGGGTAAAAGTTGGAATAAGGAATACCTTTATGGGAGATGGGACAAGTGCGGATAGCGTCCTTAGCAGCAGCATCTGCACGCTCATTTAAAGAGACACCAACATGGCTGGGAACCCAGCAAAACGTAACCGACTTAAATTTACTTTAGATAAGAAACAGCCAATGTTGAATCTCGATGACCACCGGGTGGACCGGATTAAAGGACCCTAAAGCCATGAGGGCACTACGAGAGTCAACTACCACCATGAAGGAGGATTGACACCGGAAAAGCAGGAGATGAAGAGCATAGAGAATAGCATAGAGTTCTGCTGTGAAGATGTTAGCCTCCGGAGGAAGGTGACACATATAAGTGTAGTCAGGAAAAAAACAGAGTAGCCCACACCGTCAGCAGAATTTGACCTGTCGGTGAAAATGGGAACGGAGTGGGAGTGAGAAGAAAAGTGCTCAAGGAAGAGGCGTTTCAGAACTGTAGGAGGGGGGTAAAAGCTATTGTGATGCGGGTCAGAGAAGTACAAAATTTGGGAATGGGGACCCTCCACGGGGGCAAGGACGAAACAATACGAGAAACATTAGTAATACGAACCGAAAGAGAATCTTGTAAGCGAGACAAACGGACAGAAAGAGGAAGGTGGTGAAGAGGTACAGGAGGGGCAAAAGTCAAAGCACGATACCGGCGAGAGTGAGGATGCTGTAAGGATCGTGCAAGATAGCGAAGACTGTAGCGATTACGGCGATCCTGGAGAGACAGAAAGCCAGTGTCAGCGTACAAGCTGAGGGTAGGAGTTGAACGAAAAGCACCAGAGCTGAGGCGCAACCCAGTATGGTGCAAAGGATCAAGACGGCAAAGAGTAGGAGAAGCAGAAGAGTATGCAGGGCAACCATAATCGAGCTTAGACAGGACGAGAGAGGAATGCAAATAGAGGAGCGTGCGCATATCCGCTCCCTAAGAAGTACGGGACAAAACCTTAAATAGGTTAAGGGTCTTAGAACATTTCACACGAAGGTAAGAGACACAGGGCGACCAAGACAAATGAGTGTCAAAGAACAACCCCAAAAGCTTCGTGGAATCTTTGTACTCAAGGGGATGACCATAAAGTGACAAAGAGGGACGAAGAACAACCCACTTCTGAGTAAAAATCATGGCACGAGTCTTAGTAGTAGAGAACTTGAAGTCATGATTGGTGGCCCAAGATGACACGGCATCAATCGCAAGTTGAAGCCGCCGTTGAAGGAGAGGCGAATCATCACCCCGACAGCAAAGAGTAAGATCGTCAACATAAGGAGCGGAGAAGATGCCAGAAGGAAGGGAGGAAAGGAGACCATTGTGGGCAACCAGAAAAAGAGTAGTACTCAGAACACTACCTTGGGGCACACCTTCATACTGCCGAAAAGAAGCAGAGATAGTGGCACCAAGCCTGACTCAAAAGGTACAACGAGAGAGAAAGCTTTGAAGGACGAGAGGGAGATTACCACGAAGGCCAAAAGAACGAAGTTGGGACAGAATATGGTATCTCCAAGTCGTGGCATAAGCCTTTTCCAAGTCAAAAAAAAGACAGCAACAACGGAGGTCTTCGCAGCAAAAGCAGTACGAATATAGACCTCCAAGTTCACCAGGACATCAGTCGTGCTGCGGCATTTGCGAAAACCAAATTGAGAAGGAGAGAGGTGGTGGTGATGGTGTACCAAGAACCACATCAGATGGACATTTACCATACGCTCAAACAGCTTGCAAACACAACTCGTGAGAGCAATAGGGCAGAAATCCTTAGGGGACGTACCGAGAAACCTTGGTTTCCGAATAGGGAGTACAACGGCATCGAGCCAGTCCTCTGGGACGGACGACGACTCCCAGACCTGGTTATACAGATTCAGTAAATACTGAGACGTGCACAGAGGGAGATGGCGAAGCGTCTTATAATGAACGTCATCCGAGCCCGCCGCCATAGATCCGCAGAGGGCCAGGGTAGACTGAAGTTCAGAAAGAGAGAAAGGATCGTTATATTGAAGGCGGAGATGAGTGTGGAAATCTAAAGGATAAGATTCAAGAACAGGCTTACAAAGAAGGAAGGATTGAGGAAGATGAGAACCAGAGCTAACAGAAGAAAAGTGGGAACCCAGTTCAG
Organism: Procambarus clarkii; assembly: GCF_040958095.1. Classification (NCBI taxonomy): domain Eukaryota; kingdom Metazoa; phylum Arthropoda; class Malacostraca; order Decapoda; family Cambaridae; genus Procambarus; species Procambarus clarkii. The sequence continues at coordinate 2,517,253 of NC_091195.1, read as the reverse complement.
CCGCGACCTTCACTGGATCCGCCACAAGAGTTCCACGGAGGTGGAGAACCGGCGAGACATCTGGAACGAACTTGCCCGCAATCTTACGGATCTTCTTCCAGATCTGCGGTAGAGGAGTATCGGACGTAATGGTGGAAACATAAGATTTCCAACTCTAACGTTTAGCTGTACGGATGGTCGTACGGGCCACCACACTTGCCTTCCAAAACAGAATAAAAGAATCAGCCGTCTGCCGGCGGCGGTATTTTTTCCAGGCTGCACGCTTACAGCGGACAGCCCGAGCTCAGTCCACATTCTACTAGGGAACACACTTCCGTGTACCCCGGGAGGAAGAGCAAGGGATAGAGCAGAGGGCAGCATTGAATACAGTGTCATAAAAAAGGAGGAGGTCGCGAGGAAGAGGCAGAGAGAAGAGGTCAGAGAGAGTAGCAAGGAGGGTGAATAGGCACCAGTCAGCCTTGGCAAACTGCCACCTAAGGAAGGAAAGGGGAGGGTGGAAAGAGAAAAAGGAAACAAAGATGGGGAAATGATCACTGTTATGGAGGTCATCGAGAACCTGCCACGTGAAATCTAAGTAAAGGGACGACGAGCAGAGAGAAAAGATCAAGACAGGAAAGGGTGCGAGTTCGAGAGTCCACATGAGTTGGCTCACCAGAATTCAGAAGAGATAGAGAAGAAGCGAGGACAAACGGTTCAAGAAGATGGCCTCGGGTGTTTGTCAGAACATCACCCCAGAGGGAATGTCGACAGTTGAAATCACCCAAAAGGAGCACTGACTCTGGCAAGGAGACCAGGAGGTGCTTAAGATAAGGAAGGGAAAGAGGGACATTCGGAGGGAGATAAACGGAACAGACTGTATACCATTTGCCCACAAAAATACGGGCAGCAGAACAATGGATAGGTGACGGAAGAAGTAGGGGGACGAAGGGAATATCAGAACGAATTAAGAGAGCAGTAGAGTTATGGGCCCCAGCAAGAGCTGGGAGGGGGGGAAGAAGAAAGGAATAACCACGAAAGTGACTAGGACGAGCACCAAGCATTGGTTCCTGGAGACAAACACAAAGTGGTGTAAACTGTGTAATTAGAAGTTGGAGTTCATCTGAAGTTGGCATAAAATCCACGCATATTCCACTGAAGAATAGACATTATCAAAGAGAAAGGACATAACAGAGAACAAGAAATAAATAAAGGTAAAGAGGAACACAGTTTATTAAAGAATCTCAAGATCAGGATCAGTGTCTGGATCAGGAGCAGGGTCGGCAAAATCAGGGTTAGGGGGCATGGGTAAACTTAGTAAGGAGAGAGGGAAGGGAGTGAGAGAACAGACCAGAGGCGGACTGACGGGGTCCAGAGGAAGAGGAGACAACTGAGAGGGGCAGGCAAGGACAGTTGGAGGAGGGGGGGCAGAAATCAGGGAGTGCACCTCAGGAAGGGCAGCAACAGAGAGGGAATCGGGGGCGGAAGAAACCTCCATATCAGACACAGGGGGTTCACCACTGAATTGGGAGGGGATGTAGTGACAGAGTAAGAGGGAGGGGGTGAGGAAGAAAGTGAAACCTTCTTACCCGCTGGAGAGGAGCCAGGCTTACGTTTCTGACTCGAATAGACAGGTGTTCCAGTAACAACGTACCGGGCGACAGACTCAATGGTCTCAGCAGGAGAAGAGGAACGAGAGCGAACAACACGAAGATTGCTGGGAGGATGATGGATATCAGCCTGGACAGACAGGTGGCGTGGAGGGTCAAGAGACTGGGGGGAGGGTCGGGAAGAAAGAGTGGGAGGAGATAGGGAAGAAGACAAAGGAGATATGGTGGACTGGGTAGGAAGGGGGGAAACCCCAGATGGAGAACCGGGAGGGAGACTATCCAGGACAGAAGGCAAAGGAATAAGGGAGGAGGTGGTGGGTGTGGTCGGGTTTAAGGCCTGGAAACGGTTGTGAGACTGAGGGAGACGGGAAGGACGAGGAGAGGTAGAACGCAACACACGAGCGTAGGAGATGCCCGCAAAATGGGTGAGACGACGAACTTGGCGTCTCGCTTCAGGAAAAGACAGACGATCACGGTGCTTCAAGTTGAGGACGGCTTTCTCGAGTTTGTAGTGCATACACGAGCTTGAGAAGGTAGGATGGGCTTCACCGCAATTGAGGCAGCGAGCCTGGGGAGAAGTGCACTCGGACTTAGAATGACTATCGTCCCCACACAAGGGGCACAGATACACAGTACTGGTGCATTTAAAGACACCGAACCCGAACTTCCAACACTTATTGCAAAGTCTAGGAGAGGGAATGTACTCCTGAACAGAGCATCTGGCACCAGCAAGAATAATAGAGGGGCGGAAGGGCCCTACTATCAAAGGTGATTTTTACAACTCGAAGGGGCTGACAGCGACGACCACGAGGGGGTCGAGTAAACGTGTCCACCTGGAGGATAGAATGGCCTTGGGCTTCGAGGATATGTTTAATATCCTCATGGCAATCTTTGAGGTCCCGAACACCAGTTGCAACATGGTGTGGGAGGAGAACAGTGCCAACACTGGCATTTAACTGAGCGTTTTTGGAGACCCGAAGGGGGGTCTCTCCAATGCAGAACAAAGCGGCTAAGCAAGTAGCTGCATCATGAGAAGGAGCAGCGACAACAGGCGTACTATAACTGGTGGAGTTAAAAGTAACAGAGGCTTCTACTGAACCAAAAAGGTGTTTATGGAGGGAGAAATCGTCAGGAGGAGTAGAATCCAGATGGTGGAGGTCAAAGTATTTAGCCCACGTAGCGGGACCAAACAAGGCATTGTAAGTACTATTACGGGAAGGGATCATGCGAGTGCGGCCGTGGCTGGGACGGCGTTGAGAATTCCCCAGAGAGAGAGAGAGAGGGGGGGGGATAAAAGTTGCTGTAGTCACAAAGTGAGACAAAGCCATGCCAGGGGACGAGGTGGTCACCACTGGAGGCTGGGGAGTCGACCCTACCGCAGAGGAGGGAGGGGAGCTGGGGGGAGTAGTCAGGTCGGCGGGGCCCAGTGCAGCGAGGGCTACATGGCCTGGTCTTCCAACACAGTCCGACTCGGGGGCTTGGTCGCCCACCCCACGAGCCTGAGAAGGAACAAGGGAAAACATTGTCAGCCATGAAAAAGAGGAAAAAACTTTCAGTCACGAATGTACCCCCACACCTACCATGGAGCCACAATTAGAGGCAGGACACCCAACAAAAAGCTATCGCCAATCTTGCCGGGGCCCCCCAGGGGTGCGTCGTGAGTATACACCCCACAAACGCCACCTTAAGAACCGTGACTCCGTCGAGAGCGGGGTTCAGTAATGAAAGGAGGATTGACAATAAATGGTTCCCCTCACTCGTGACGTTAGGTACTACAGTTCTACGGGTGCAAGAATATGCCTCCTCAAACACCCGGGCGTCAAAATAGAAGAAGTCCAAAGGAATAATCAAAACAAGCAAAAGGTCGGCAGGAAACGACAAGCAGATAGGAGAAGAGGGGGGAGAAAAACGAAACAGAAGGAATAGGAAAAGGGGTCCAGCAAAATTCGCGAGGACAGCAGCAGGACCACAAGGCTACAAAAGGACTGGGGACCGCCCTAAGGAGCACCACACTCCGGCAGCCGCCCAGCAAGCCCCTCCACGGCAGCAACGAGTTGGACAGGGAGGGGAGATGGTCAAGGAAGAATCTAACAAGTTGTTAGCTGTGTGTGTTGTGAGACGTACTAATAGTTTCTGAGCCTTCCAACTGCCTACGGTTGCCAGGACAACCGCAGAAGATGTCTTTCCTTGTAGGAATACAGAGCCCTAATGTAAGGAAACTTTTGGACCAAAATCTGATCCCACACATTCAGGATTTCTTTAACGAACTGCAAGGAGCGAACACTTTCTCTAAAATATATTTAGTTTGAGCATTTTACCAAGTCTTGGTGTATCCTGCGTATGTCCCCAGAATAGCTAGTACTATATCTTTTGGCTAGTTTAAAATGTTTTCGATGCCATTTGGCCTCTGTCAAATAGTCCAGACATTCCAACATTTCATTGATCAAGTCATCAGAGACCTTTTCAAGTGCTGTGCCTACATTAATGCCTCGTCAGAGAGAGTCCTTCTACAGTTGAACATCGGCAACACCTTCTGCTACTCACTCACAGCTATGGACTCCAGATTAAGCAAGGTAAATACATTTTTTTTAGGTGCCTGAGCTCTACTTCCTGGGTCGCAAAGTACCTACTATTGATATCCTGTCATTGGTGAAGAAGAATGAGGCTCTACAAGAGTTCTCACGACCCGCAACTCCTAAGAAGCTATTTGAATTCCAGGGTGTAGCGAGTGTTTATAAGATTTATCTAATACTTTTCCAACATCTCAAAACTTTCGTTTGGATTGCATGGGGTAGGCAGTCATGAAAGGCAACAAGACGCCGAGCAAGTGTTCGCTAATCTCTTGCAGCTAGTTCATCTAAACCTCCTTGCCAATCCAGTGTTCTGTACACCAACAGCCTCTCTACCAACAACTCTGATACTAATATGGCAGTAGTCTTACAATATGTTCATTAATGACATATTATATCCAATTACTTCCTCCATGATACACTTAACCTCAGTGGAGGCAAAATACAGTACGTTCCAAAGGGGAAGAATTAATTACTCAAAACTTTAGTAATTTTCTATAGGGACATTACTTTCAGCTCCTCGCCAACTACTCCCAACTGACTTAACGATTTGGTGGTCAAGGGCAGTTCCCAATCACTGTGAGTCACTGAACACTAGAGCAATATATCCCAATTCCTGGCTTGGTAAGGTAACTATGAGAAAGCTCTAAGTTGATATAACTGTATAGTACTTATAAGGATATGAGAACAAGGAGCTGGGATATAAGGGAAACTGTATATACCGTCGCCACTGCCATTTCTCGACCTAGTTGGTGTGCCATCCTCCATGTGACGTCTCACATTTATTTTGCAGAGGTTACCAGAGCGCTGTGGTATGAGCGCGTACCCCCAACACCTGTGAATTCTCCCTCAGCACTTTACGTCAGTGTTGTACCCTTGCTGAAGTCCGAGGATACTGTTACTTAAGACACTTCTCTCATTGGTGTCCTACAGCTGTACATACTAAAGACACATTGTTAGAGGAGCTTCACGGCTGTCCACTCCTTGGCTAACCTTGGCATCCAGAATACGTCGGGCCTCCTGAACAAGTAGGTGGTATGGCCAGGAATCATCATTGATGTCCGCTTTTAATGTTAACAATCAAAGATGCACACAACCACACAGATGCCGCTGCAGTATTTCCCGCGAATGTCTGTCAGACTTTAGATGGTTCATGAAGAGATCAGCGGCCCTCTTCCTCAACATGGAGGGCGCTTATACAAACTTCACCTGGACCCACCACGTCTCAAGATGAGACCAGAACATATGGTGGAGATGAGGACAGAGTTGGTAGTTCTTAGTTTCCTCACTGGTTCAGTCTCTGGGATTGGAGCTTCCACAGCAACGATTATCTCCGACCAAGGATTGTAATTCGGGTCACACTTATGTTAGAAACTGCAGTAGTTCCTGGGAGCCGCCCACAACCACACCACAGCTTACTGTCTTCAGTCTAACAAGATGGTTGAACAGTTACCTCCAACTGAAAGTGGTGTTGTTGCCACAACCAGACATAACTGTTTGAATTGCCAACCTTTGAACACCTGAAAATGGCGCCACTCCTACTCTCCGCCTGTCCAAAGTTTCTCCCACATTATGTTACCAATGAAAACAAGTCACAAGTCCATCATCACTCCCACTGGAACCTCTTGCAGAAGTAAACACTTTTGTATTTTACTACTGCTACCACTGTGACATGTGGGGGGGGGTTCCTGTATTACTACTGACACACGTGCGGACCCCTGAACCACCACGGTGACGGCACCTGCCATGTTAACAGGGAAAGCTGCAGATACAGTTCTGGCCCAACCTGTACTACCAACTATGCTGATGATCAACTCAGGAGACCAGTCAAGTACCTGCCTGCAATTCAACCAGTCACACGGACTGAAACCACACAGATATAAATGCAGTACAGATGTGCAAATTCTTCCCGTAGGACCGGGAGCCGGTCGGCCAAGCGGACAGCACGCTGCACTTGTGATCCTGTGGTCCGGGTTCGATCCCAGGCGCCGGCGAGAAACAATGGGCAGAGTTTCTTTCACCCTATGCCCCTGTTACCTAGCTGTAAAATAGGTACCTGGGTGTTAGTCAGCTGTCACGGGCTGCTTCCTGGGGGTGGAGGCCTGGTCGAGGACTGGGCCGCAGGGACACTAAAACCCCGAAATCATCTCAAGATAACCTCAAGAAGGATCTCTGAGCGGCGTTGATTCAAGGTCGTCCCAAAGCACAGCTGTAAATCTGATGGCATTAGGAATTCAAAATACTAGGCTTTAATCAAATTTAAAATAATGTAACCATATTAGCATATATTTCATTTAATCTTTATAAAGCACTGCTATGTATTTAAGTCTTATTTAAGTATTTATTTATGCTCTGCTCTTATTTATAAGTGTTCAATACTATACCACAAAGTAACACTGATTATGTGAAAGGTTTAGTTCAAAAGTTTGGCTAAGTATAAGACTGTACCTTTAGGACCACATATGAAGGGCAATGGATCGAACCACGGAAACATTTTGGCCGGAAATTTTCTCTTGATTAACTCTGAAAGCAAAAATAAATAAATTAATAATGACCAGAAATATTTTTTTTAGATTCAACAGAGCAGAAGTTGTTAAACACATGGGGGCAAAATTTCCCCGAAGCGACCATACGAGTCATAAATACTCATACTCCGTCTAAGTCAAACAAAAACAAGCAACACTTAGTGGACCAGCCAGAGGCTTAGTGCCCGCGCAGTGGACCAGCCAGAGGCTTAGTGCCCGCGCAGTGGACCAGCCAGAGGCTTAGGGCCCGCGCAGTGGACCAGCCAGAGGCTTAGTGCCCGCGCAGTGGACCAGCCAGAGGCTTAGTGCCCGCGCAGTGGACCAGCCAGAGGCTTAGTGCCCGCGCAGTGGACCAGCCAGAGGCTTGGTGCCCGTGCAGTGGACCAGCCAGAGGCTTAGTGCCTGCGCAGTGGACCAGCCAGAGGCTTGGTGCCCGCGCAGTGGACCAGCCAGAGGCTTGGTGCCCGCGCAGTGGACCAGCCAGAGGCTTAGTGCCCGCGCAGTGGACCAGCCAGAGGCTTAGGGCCCGCGCAGTGGACCAGCCAGAGGCTTAGTGCCCGCGCAGTGGACCAGCCAGAGGCTTAGCGCCCGCGCAGTGGACCAGCCAGAGGCTTAGTGCCCGCGCAGTGGACCAGCCAGAGGCTTAGTGCCCGCGCAGTGGACCAGCCAGAGGCTTAGGGCCCGCGCAGTGGACCAGCCAGAGGCTTAGTGCCCGCGCAGTGGACCAGCCAGAGGCTTAGGGCCCGCGCAGTGGACCAGCCAGAGGCTTAGTGCCCGCGCAGTGGACCAGCCAGAGGCTTAGTGCCCGCGCAGTGGACCAGCCAGAGGCTTAGGGCCCGCGCAGTGGACCAGCCAGAGGCTTAGGGCCCGCGCAGTGGACCAGCCAGAGGCTTAGTGCCCGCGCAGTGGACCAGCCAGAGGCTTAGTGCCCGCGCAGTGGACCAGCCAGAGGCTTAGGGCCCGCGCAGTGGACCAGCCAGAGGCTTAGGGCCCACGCAGTGGACCAGCCAGAGGCTTAGGGCCCGCGCAGTGGACCAGCCAGAGGCTTAGTGCCCGCGCAGTGGACCAGCCAGAGGCTTAGGGCCCGCGCAGTGGACCAGCCAGAGGCTTAGGGCCCGCGCAGTGGACCAGCCAGAGGCTTAGGGCCCGCGCAGTGGACCAGCCAGAGGCTTAGTGCCCGCGCAGTGGACCAGCCAGAGGCTTAGTGCCCGCGCAGTGGACCAGCCAGAGGCTTAGTGCCCGCGCAGTGGACCAGCCAGAGGCTTAGTGCCCGCGCAGTGGACCAGCCAGAGGCTTAGTGCCCGCGCAGTGGACCAGCCAGAGGCTTAGTGCCCGCGCAGTGGACCAGCCAGAGGCTTAGTGCCCGCGCAGTGGACCAGCCAGAGGCTTAGTGCCCGCGCAGGAATATCCTGCGAAAAAATAGATAATATTAAAGAAATTACCTTGCTCTGAAATGATAATATCAAGAGTTATTATTTGCATGTAATTGCAATATTTAAAGAACAATTTTAAAACCGTAAATGAAATGAAGTTAGTTGAGGAAGCAATAAAGGAAATGTCTTTATGTGCTTGGGAAGGTTATCTTGAGATGATTTCGGGGCTTAGCGTCCTCGCGGCCCGGTTCTCGACGAGGCCTCCTTTTTTGTTATACACACCCCCAGGAAGTAGCCCGTAGCAGCTGTCTAACTCCCAGGTACCTATTTACTGCTAGGTGAAAATGAACATCAGAGTGAAAGAAACTTTGCACATTTGTTTCCGCCTCCACCGGGAACTGAACCCGGAACCTCAGGACTATGTATGAATCCAAAGCGCTGTCAGGCCCCCTTATAACACTGGCCTGGGAAACACTCCTTCTGGGAAGAAGAAAGGGAAGGGAATTATCAGGAGAAAGCGCCAAGCCATTAGACTATATAGCATTGGGAAGAGGTTAGGATAAGGATTTGGGATGGGACGGGGGGAAAGGAATGGTGCCCAACCACTTGCATGGTCAGGGATTGAACACCGACCTGCATGAAGCGAGACCGTCGCTCTACCGTCCAGTGCAAGTGGTTGGAAAGTGTTTACAATTTCATCTACGTTGGTCTCATTTTCCTAATTGTAACACTTCCCCTACAGGAGTCAGCTTGAATTAATCCCGTTAATGACCAGGAAACTGTGCAACATAGCACCGAGACATGGTGGGGGCGATTTTAACTCAATAAAGCTATATAAAAAAGTTTTTGTCACTTCTAATATGGTTAAAATGTATTCCCCTGATCACGGGATAAAAAAAAAATTGTATATGACTGACTTCGGCCGTCATATACATATACATATACTTCATATCATATACATATACTTCGTCATATACATATACTTCGGCCTGAGTTGCTGTGGAGGTATATGTAGATATTTATATGAATATTTCCGATTTGTTTTCACTCTTTTTATATCCAGGATTATTCAATGGTGTGTCATTTGAGAAATTTATGTAATAAAATGAGTGAAACATCAGAATGCTCAAATATTCGTCTCGTAAATATGCGGACTATATTAAGTGCCTATAGCACAATATAGCGCCACACACTAACCAACAGACGAGGCAACATGCGTCCAATGCAGTACAAACATTTCCCAGTGTTGTGCTGGTGTGATACAGTTGGATTAAAGTTTGCCAGCAGGCCTGATAATGCCGCCGTCTCTGTGGCTCTGTGATATAATACGAGCTCACTTCCAGGCTGTGTCGGTTGTTACTCTTTGGTCAAGTTTTTTTTCTTTTTTTTTCATAAAAAAATACACAATGTACAAAACAGACAATAGCAGAACAACAAATCATAAATATAAAGAGGACAAATATAACAAAATACGGCAACACGGATGTAAACTAAACATACCCAACAAAAACCAAGAAAGAAAATATGATACAAGGCACAAAATAAGAAAACCCAGAAACGGGCACTGGAGTTAACACAAGAAACAGAACGTTACAAATGAATAACACAAGCTATAAATAACATAAAACATAGTCACATCCACAAAAAATCGTAAGTACAGAAATACAAAAAGAAAACACACAAAACAAGCCAAGCCCAACAACCCAAACACAGGTGCAGAATAGTACATAACATCAACAGGCCTCCTAAACCACCGACACAGAGGCCAAATTACAAAGCTACTGGAAACAACAAAAAATAAATACAGAAAAACAATGAAACACATAAACAGGGAAATACAAAAAAGATAACAAAAAGACAGAAATGTTACACACATAATAAAGCATTTCCACAAGGACAAGAAAATAAACACACGCACACAAGCGACATACACAACAACACCGCCCGCCACCCGAACACAATACACGGGGCGTGCACAACGACACGAGAAAAATAACACCAAACACCCACAACTGCACACAACCACAACACAAACACACACACACACATGGGTGGGCCTCGTAGCCTGGTGGGTGGGCCTCGTAGCCTGGTTGGGTGGGCCTCGTAGCCTGGTGGATAGCGCGCAGGACTCGTAATTCTGTGGCGCGGGTTCGATTCCCGCACGAGGCAGAAACAAATGGGCAAAGTTTCTTTCACCCTAAGTGCCCCTGTTACCTAGCAGTAAATAGGTACCTGGGAGTTAGTCAGCTGTCACAGGCTGCTTCCTGGTGTGTGTGTGTGTGTGGTGTGGAAAAAAAAAAAAAAGTAGTTAGTAAACAGTTGGTTGAGAGGCGGGCCGAAAGAGCAAAGCTCAACCCCCGCAAAAACACAACTAGTAAACACACACACACACACCAAAGGTAAAGCACAAAACATACAACAAAATAAGCCACGCAGGGGCAAGAACAACACCCACACGCACAGACAAGGACACCCACCTGTGCAGCAGGCACCGGGGAAACATCACGCACAACACAGACAGAAACCAAACACACCAATCACTCATACTTCTCCGGTTACTCCCGATCTGGAAACCATAAGCAATAAGCTTCCCAAACAAGTTGGTTACATTCAGGAAGTGGACATCCAGGAGGCGCAGTAGGCTGAGGCATCGAATTCGGCACTCCCAAGACAAAACACTGCGCCTGTGGAACCCGGATGGTAGATGGGCACTAGGAAACAGGACGCACCAGGTCATCACACTCAAAAGCCACAGTTGTCGTAGATCTGTCGATCACCTCGCCGGACGGGAGGACGAAAGGGATGGGTTTCCCCCTAGGAAGCTGGTCACAGGGCCGCACACCAGGAAGCACACCGGACTGCACGTCAGGCCGCACACCGGACTGCACGTCAGGCCGCACACCGGCCCGCCCACTTGGTCGTGCACTCTGGACGACTTCAGGGACCGCACCGAGACTCTAGGAGGGTGGCTCCGCATGGGCCCCAGCACTCCCACCAACCGGAACAGGAGCAGAGGCCCCTCGCCACACATCCTTCGACAACACCACGATAAGGTCGCGATCACCAGGGGCAACCGCCCACTGAGGGGAGCCACCAGCAGGAGGCAGTGTCCAACACAGAAGGCACCACAGGAGGCAACACAGCGTTGGCCACAGCATCATCATCCATCGCATCACGTTCCTCTGCCCACGACCGGCGAGGTGACATACCCCGAGTCGAGCGACGGCACTTAAACAGAGGTCGCTGATCGTCGGAACTGTCACCCCAAGCAAGTGGCGCCCCAGAAAAACCAACGGCAGGTGGCCCCTAAGCCTTGGCAGCACGATCACGCAGAACAGCAGCCTCAACAACGCGGGGCAAAAAGCCACCACCAGGCACGGAGATCGGAATCGGAGAAGGAAGAGACACCGCAGGCGGAAGGGTATACTCCAACACACGTGAGGTATCCAGGGAGGGAGACGGAACCGGCAGAGGAAAAGAGGTAACTGTCAACGAGGAAACTGTCAGAGACGACGAGGGAGAAGGGGTGGGTGTAGAGACACAAACCATCGCCCCGCCAGCCCCGGGAAGCACATGTCCTTCAGCAGGCGATGCAGGCTCCATCCCTACAGCAACCCCCGAAGCCACCGGATGCGGAAGCACCTCCGCAGGTATCGAACGACGAAGGTCCGAAACAGGCGCCCCTAGGTAACTGAGCTGACCTGTGGGACAACCATATCAAGTCCAGACGTAGCGACAGCTTGAACCACCTCGGGAACCTCGCCAAGCACCTGCACGGAGCGAGGATCTGCCGGGGAATCCACACTCACAGATAAGCTGGGAAAGTCATCCTCCAGGAAAACTGAAGGGGCCCTCTGCACGAGGAGCGTCGCAACCGGCAGCTACGTGGCCCTCAGCACCACACCGGAAACACGTGCGATTTTGACCTTGATAGAAGGTCCTCAGAGAGAGCCCACGAAACGAGACCCTGAATGGTATAGGGCTCGTGAGCCGCATGACAAGCGTGCGTGAACCCAGCCGGACTCAGCCGGCCTGCACTCAAATTGTTGAACCGGTGCTTCACCGCCGTCCCAAACCACATAAACAAGGACATGAGGGCCGCCTCGGGGAAGGTCACCGGCACACCGTGAATACTCACAAACGACAAAGGCCCCCAGGGATCCGAGATCTCCACAGACACAGCCGAAGCCGGAAGAGGAAGCGTGCGGCCATCCCAGTGAGCCACAAACTCCCAGTAAACATGTGACGTGGCGAACGACACCGCAACACGGGTGGGCGATAACTTCTCGAGGCCCAGGAGGTCGGGGACGTCAACACGGAGATCGTCCAGGAGAGCAACCTCTACAACGGGCCAGTCCACAGCAGCAGAAATGTCCAGCCGCACTGTGTCGATCCTCTGAATACGGCTAGAACCAGCCGCGTCCATACCGGCAGGCGGGGCCCCGACCAGCGGGCGCTCCATACCCCCCCACAGCAAACCGCCACTCAGCAACGGCAGACGACTACTGACAGCCGGAGCCCGACGTCTGCACCCTCTGGTGGCGCAGCCAGGAATCCTATTTTGGTCAAGTGGAATATAGGCTTGGTCAAGTTTGGAAGCCCTGAAGCATTTAAGATGTCTTATGTGAGTTTGAAGAAATGCTTGCTCTGCCAAGAGTACCGACCTCTCACCTTGCACCAGTGACACAGTGTGTGCAAATATTGAACTTCAGCCAGCATTTGCTTCGCGTTGGTTCACGATGTTCCGTTTCCGTTTAAAATGATAGACTATGAATGCTAGTGTGATTGGGCGGTTTGGAGAGGTGCTAGGAATGGGCCAGAACCGTTCGTTTCACTCATGGGAATTTCAAGGGTATTGAAATAGAACCTGAACTGTGAAAGTTATTTTATCAAGAGATTTGCCTTCCACTGTTTATGTCCAGGGTTTCCGGCTTAGTATAGTGTAAAATGGTCAGCCATAACTTGTTTCGGGAGTGGGCTCCCCAGACGTTTTGTGACTCTGTGTACGGTACAGGCAAAGGACAAGATGAATATATATGGGGGATTTTCCAAGTCTGATGTATCCAGATCAACGTCATGCTCGTGGGTTCGATAGAGGTGGCACCTGCGCTCGAAGATGTGGCACGGAATGAATGTGTGACAGTTTCCGGGTGAGGACCAAGTAATACGTGGGGTGTCAGCGATACCTTCAGTCGCTTCTACTATTACCGGCCTGATAGATATGGATGCATAGGTTCAAGGAAGGGAAAGACATATAGGTCTCCAATGGGGACCAGGTGGATGGTTCGATTGATACAGTTGGTTGTCCTGCTGTTTTATTGCCGGTGCATCAGAGTTCAGCCCTGTGGACTCGGTTGTGGTGGTGAACCCTGCGGATAAGGAGGACTGACGAATTAGTGGTGAATGCAAGCCACAGAGGGAGGATACTAATGGGTGTCTCCTGTAGAGAATTGTGTTTGTGTGATGGAGGCGGCGGTCCACGATGAGCTACCTAGCAGTGTCTCGCCAGAACACTGGCCCTGAGAGGTCGTGCTGGACAGAGGTGTGGTGGAGTCTGGCGTTGCCCTCATGATGGTAAGCGTCCACTGCCTGGTATGGGAAGCCCGGGTGCATGTACATGGCGAAAGTGGAGGCGTACCTCCTCAAGAGGAATACTTCACTGCCCTGAAACTTCGAACTCTCAGGAGACCCTACACGGAGAGGTCACTCCAGACCGACAACCAGGCCACTCCAGACCGACAACCAGGCTACTCCAGACCGACAACCAGAGCGCAACTCCATAGTATCCTGAGACTGATGGATGCCTACTACTACTACTACTACCTCCTCTAAGTGTAGGGTCTACTGGGAGTAGTCGAAGTTTCTGAGCAGTGGAGTGCGGTGGACAGGGGAAAAGCGTAGTTTCGATGATGAACGTGTTGACGTTGTCTCTCCTGAAGGATTCAGAGGTTGGGTCAAGGGCTAGTGAGTGCCACTCTGTCGATTTCTGGTAGAGTGGGAGGTGGTGAGTAGTTTAAATGTGGCGTTTTCATCTCGAAGGTAGTAGGTTGCGTGTTAGGGATTACCTAGGGATTGGGTGTGCTGTATAACGTTAATGCATGTCAAGTGGGTTCCGAATTGTTTTGTGTCATTATGCATTGTATTGAATTTTGATTTTGTGTTAAATTTTGGGCACTATGTGGTATTATAGTTCATAGTGTTCCTACCATACAATTGTTCGGAGTTTTATCCATATTACAAATTCATGTTTTCTTGCCTGTAACAATTTTAGTGCCTAGTTTCTAGTACATGTAACGACCATCGCTTGTTTGAGAGCCTTTTCCGGAGTGAGTGAATTGGTACTTATGACTTCAGTGTGCCTGAATCTTTTTCTTAAAGATTCAGTGTACCGAGTTATACTTTATGTGTTGATATGTCATGTTTAATCGGTCATTGAGGGCCTTTTTATTCCTGTTAATTTGTCAATACATGTTTCTTGTACATCATTCCGTCAATGTCTGTAAGGCATTGTTACTGTGTGGTGTCTTGCCTTTATATTATCTTATGTATATTAAATTACATTCCATTATATTTATTTTGCTGTATTTTCTCTGCTTTCCAATGTGCTGTCATGTTCTCTGTATGTGCAGTTATCTGGGTATGGTTTTTATTTATATGTGATGTGTGTGGACAGTACATTAAGGGTTTTCAGTTTGTTCTCCTTGTGCTCACTCTGTCATCTGCGTGCTTGTGAACTATTTTGTTCTTCTGTTCATCGTAAGGCTTGTTTGCAAACGATGAGTCACAATAATGTGGCTGAAGATATATAGACCAAACTACACATCAGAAGGTGAAGAAACGACGATGTTTTGGTCCGACCTGAACCATTCTCAAGTAAAATTCGCCTTACGACAAACTAACGACATTTTTCTTTTCTTTTTATTTGTAAAACAAACGAAACAACTTAAACGGCACTGAAGCACCAAATAAAACCGATTAGAAGTTCCACACCACACATCAACACCATAAAGGAGAAATACAACACAGAACATTCAGAGTAACGCATCATGGAAAACATTAATAACAATGAGCACAGAAACATAGTGCACAGAGCAATACAACACTAATGTGAAAACGCAAATTGAACAGTAAAAATGGTACAAAGGAAACACACTTTAGGAAGACCCGCACCACCCTGATGGGGCGTGCCAATATGAAATAGTAAGTAAAACACCCAACACCAAGGTATCAAAATAATGAAAGACAGTGAATACAAGTGTACAAAAGAAAAACAAAACAAAAATGAAAGTAAAGTAAAAACACACATAATACTCTGCACAAAACACAACAACAGACATACCAAGGAAACAGAAACACATTACACACACATGAACAGAGCATAAACAAATCAGGACACACACAGCACAAAGAAACCCCATGTGAAAAACAATACACACCAAATGTGAAAGCTCAATAGAGACATATAAATGACAACACAATAAGTTTAACACAGTAAATATAACATGAAATAGAACAGAGTACACACATATAGCAACCACACCCAGACGGGTCGTGCCAACCTGAACACATGATATAAGCACATAATAAAAGGCATCAATGCATAAGGACAGGGAGTACACAAAGCAAGCACAAGCACTACGTACATTTAGTCGGGAACTCCTGCGCCGGATAGCGCAACAGTACGTTTCCCAAATCAGCATGACGTGATCGGTTACACCCTGATAGTAGAAGAACACCATGGGATTGGATGCACCTGAGTTCCAACATCTGATCCTCAAGTATCAGAGGCCACAGTTAGTGCCAGCAAGCAACACATTAGAGGCCACAGTTAGTGCCCTCAAGCAACACATCAGAGGCCACAGTTAGTGCCCACAAGCAACACATCAGAGGCCACAGTTAGTGCCCACAAGCAACACATCAGAGGCCACAGTTAGTGCCCACAAGCAACACATCAGAGGCCACAGATAGTGCCCACACGCAACACATCAGAGGCCACAGTTAGTGCCCACAAGCAACACATCCAGAGGTCACAGTTAGTGCCCACAAGCAACACATCAAGAGGCCACAGTTAGTGCAAACAAGCATAACATCAGAGGCCACAGTTAGTGCCCACAAGCAACACAGAGGCCACACTTAGTGCCCACAAGCAACACATCAGAGGCCACAGTTAGTGCCCACAAGCAACACATCAAGAGGCCACAGTTAGTGCCCGAAAGCAACACATCAGAGGCCACAGTTAGTGCCCACAAGCAACACATCAGAGGCCACAGTTAGTGCCCACAAGCAACACATCAGAGGCCACAGATAGTGCCCACAAGCAACACATCAGAGGCCACAGTTAGTGCCCACAAGCAACACATCAGAGGCCACAGTTAGTGCCTGCAAGCAACACATCCAGAGGACACAGTTAGTGCCCGCAAGTGAACACATCATGAGGCCACAGTTAGTACCCACAAGCAACACATCCAGAGGCCACAGTTAGTGCCCACAAGCAACACATCAGAGGCCACAGTTAGTGCCCACAAGCAACACATCCAGAGGCCACAGTTAGTGCCCACAATCAACACATCAGAGGCCACAGTTAGTGCCCACAAGCAACACATCCAGAGGCCACAGTTAGTGCCCACAAGCAACACATCCAGAGACCACAGTGTTACGGCCCTCTCGGGTCGCAACTGGGTTCTTACTCTGATGTTGTTAGAGGAAGGGTATCCGGCCCCAAGCCAGTAGTGGCTTTCAAGGGATGTGATCCGTAACGCAAGTAAATTAAAGGGGAAGGGAAAGAAAGTCAAAACTTAATAATATAATTAATACCTTCACCATAAATACGATATAAGAAGATTACACGGGTGGGGGGGGGTATAAACACTATTATATACACTGTTGTCTTCTTCTGAAGACTCTGGATCTTCACGGTGCTAAGCTCTTGGTGCTCTCGTGGCCTCACGACGAATCCTTCGAGAATCTTGAGTCTACCCCGGCCACAGGCCAGCCAAAACACAGTTCCACTGGGGGCACCGTCGTGGAGGCCGTCAACCACAAGTCCAGCAGATAGCTGGCAGGTTCCAAATCAGCGACGCTGGTTAGGCCACTCCACGAGCGATACTAGAGTCACGCCTTAGTCAGGAGCCTCGTGTGATACCACAGATCACTCTCCTTTCCACAACACCCCAGTGATTAATCGTCTCCACCAGTCAGTCCCGGGTATGACAATCCTTCAACTGCCGCTTCACAGGCAGGGTATTACCACAGTGTTCATCCGGGGGGCGACACACAGCTGCTGCAGCAAACACTTGGTGACGAGACGGCTGCCTTGGGTAGACTGATCCAACTTCCATTACAGCAGTCCCAGGTCGACTCTGTAATCAGACACGTCATCAGTAACAGGGTCACACACAAGCACCTCACTTACAGGCTTAGACACAAACGCCCGACGTATCCACTCCATAGATGGCGTTGTTGTCTGAGCACCACCTCACCAGAGGTCAGCAGCGGCTGTGTTGTGAGCTGAACAGGACTGGAAACTGGCCCTCGTGGCCAGTACACCTCGTCCTCATCAGGTGTCGTCTTCCATTTGGAGGGGGTTTCGGGAGCTGACCCACAGATGGCGCGGTCGTCACTGCTTCGTGCTCGGACGCTGGATTCAGGGTCCGTAACACACAGTTAGTGCCCACAAGCAACACATCCAGAGGCCACAGTTAGTGCCCACAAGCATCACATCTAGTGGCCACAGTTAGTGCCCACAAGCAACACATCAGAGGCCACAGTTAGTGCCCACAAGCAACACATCAGAGGCCACAGTTAGTGCCCACAAGCAACACATCATAGGCCACAGTTAGTGCCCACAAGCAACACATCAGAGGCCACAATTAGTGCCCACAAGCAACACATCAAGAGGCCACAGTTAGTGCCCACAAGCAACACATCCTGAGGCCACACAGTTGGTGCCCACAAGCAACACATCCTGAGGCCACAGTTAGTGCCCACAAGCAACACATCCTGAGGCCACAGTTAGTGCCCACAAGCAACACATCCAGAGGCCAGAGTTAGTGTCCACAAGCAACACATCAGAGGCCACAGTTAATACCCACAAGCACCAATCCAGAGGCCACAGTTAGTGCCCGCAAGCAACACATCCATAGACCACAGTTAGTACCCGCAAGCAACACATCAGAGGCCACAGTTAGTGCCTGCAAGCAACACATCCAGAGGCCACAGTTAGTGCCCACAAGCAACACATCAGAGGCCACAGTTTGTGCCCACAAGCAACACAACCAGAGGCCACAGATAGTGCGCACAAGCAACACATCCAGAGGCCACAGTCAGTGCTCGATAGCAACATATCAGAGGCCACAGTTAGTGCCCACAAGCAACACATCCAGAGGTCACAGTTAGTGTCCACAAGCAACACATCCAGAGGCAACAGTTAGTGCCCGAAAGCAACACATCCTGAGGCCACAGTTAGTGCCCACAAGAAACACATCCAGAGGTCACAGTTAGTACCCACAAGCAACACATCAAAGGCCACAGTTAGTGCCCACAAGCAACACATCCAGAGGCCACACAGTTAGTGCCCACAAGCAACACATCAGAGGCCATAGTTAGTGCCCACAAGCAATATATCAGAGGCCACAGTTAGTGTCCACAAGCAACACATCCAGAGGCCACAGTTAGTGCCCACAAGCAACACATCAGAGGCCACAGTTAGTGCCCGCAAGCAACACATCAGAGGCCACAGTAAGTACCCGCAAGCAACACATCCAGAGGCCACAGTTAGAGCCCACAAGCAACACATCAGAGGCCACAGTTAGTACCCGGAAGCAACACATCAGAGGCCACAGTTTGTGCCCACAAGCAACACAACCAGAGGCCACAGTTAGTGCGCGCAAGCAACACATCCAGAGGCCACAGTCAGTGCTCGCAAGCAACACATCAGAGGCCACAGTAAGTGCCCACAAGCAACACATCAGAGGCCACAGTTAGTGCCCACAAGCAACACATCCTGAGGCCACAGTTAGTGCCCACAAGCATCACATCCAGAGGCCACAGTTAGTGCCCACAAGCAACACATCAGAGGCCACAGTTAGTGCCCACAAGCAACACATCAGAGGCCACAGTTAGTGCCCACAAGCAACACATCCTGAGGCCACAGTTAGTGCCCGCAAGCAACACATCCAGAGGACACAGTTAGTGCCCGAAAGCAACACATCCTGAGGCCACAGTTAGTGCCCACAAGCAACACATCCTGAGGCCACAGTTAGTGCCCACAAGCATCACATCAGAGGCCACAGTTAGTGCCCTCAAGCAACACATCAAAGGCCACAGTTAGTGCCCACAAGCAACACATCAGAGGCCACAGTTAGTGCCCACAACCAACACATCAGAGGCCACAGTTAGTGCCCACAAGCAACACATCCTGAGGCCACATAGTTGGTGCCCACAAGCAACACATCCAGAGGCCACAGTTAGTGCCCACAAGTAACAATTCAGAGGCCACAGTTAGTGCCCGCAAGCAACACATCCAGAGGCCACAGTTAGTGCCCGCAAGCAACACATCAGAGGCCACAGTTAGGGCCCGCAAGCAACACATCCAGAGGCCACAGTTAGTGCCCACAAGCAACACATCAGAGGCCACAGTTAGTGCCCACAAGCTACACAACCAGAGGCCACAGATAGTGCGCACAAGCATCACATCCAGAGGCCACAGTCAGTGCTCGCGAGCAACACATCCGAGGCCACAGTTAGTGCAGACAAGCAACACATCCAGAGGTCACAGTTAGTGTCCACAAGCAACACATCCAGAGGCCACAGTTAGTGCCCACAAGCAACACATCAGAGGCCACAGTTAGTGCCCACAAGCAACACATCCTGAGGCCACAGTTAGTGCCCACAAGCAACACATCCTGAGGCCACAGTTAGTGCCCGCAAGCAACACATCCAGAGGACACAGTTAGTGCCCGCAAGCAACACATCAGAGGCCACAGTTTGTGCCCACAAGCAACACAACCAGAGGCCACAGTTAGTGCGCGCAAGCAACACATCCAGAGGCCGCAGTCAGTGCTCGCAAGCAACACATCAGAGGCCAGAGTTTGTGCCCACAAGCAACACAACCAGAGGCCACAGTTAGTGCGCGCAAGCAACACATCCAGAGGCCACAGACAGTGCTCGCAAGCAACACATCAGAGGCCACAGTAAGTGCCCACAAGCAACACATCAGAGGCCACAGTTAGTGCCCACAAGCAACACATCCTGAGGCCACAGTTAGTGCCCACAAGCATCACATCCAGAGGCCACAGTTAGTGCCCACAAGCAACACATCAGAGGCCACAGTTAGTGCCCACAAGCAACACTTCAGAGGCCACAGTTAGTGCCCACAAGCAACACATCCTGAGGCCACAGTTAGTGCCAGCAAGCAACACATCCAGAGGACACAGTTAGTGCCCGCAAGCAACACATCCTGAGGCCACAGTTAGTGCCCACAAGCAACACATCCTGAGGCCACAGTTAGTGCCCACAAGCATCACATCAGAGGCCGCAGTTAGTGCCCACAAGCAACACATCAGAGGCCACAGTTAGTGCCCACAAGCAACACATCCAGAGGTCACAGTTAGTGCCCACAAGCAACACATCAGAGGGCACAGTTAGGGCCCGCAAGCAACACATCCAGAGACCACACAGTTAGTGCCCGCAAGCAACACATCAGAGGCCACAGTTAGTGCCCACAAGCAACACATCAGAGGCCACAGTTAGTGCCCACAAGCAACACATCAGAGGCCACAGTTAGTGCCCACAAGCAACACATCAGAGGCCACAGTTAGTGCCCACAAGCAACACATCCTGAGGCCACACAGTTGGAGCCCACAAGCAACATATCCTGAGGCCACAGTTAGTGCCCACAAGCAACATATCCTGAGGCCACAGTTAGTGCCCACAAGCAACACATCCAGAGGTCAGAGTTAGTGTCCACAAGCAACACATCCAGGGCCACAGTTAATGCCCACAAGCAACAATCCAGAAGCCACAGTTAGTGCCCGCAAGCAACACATCCAGAGGCCACAGTTAGTGCCCGCAAGCATCACATAAGAGGCCACAGTTAGTGCCCGCAAGCAACACATCCAGAGACCACAGTTAGTACCCACAATCAACACATCAAAGGCCACAGTTAGTTCCCACAAGCAACGCAACCAGAGGCCACATATAGTGCGCACAAGCAACACATCCAGAGGCCACAATCAGTGCTCGCGAGCAACACATCAGAGGCCACAGTTAGTGCAGACAAGCAACACATCCAGAGGTCACAGTTAGTGTCCACAAGCAACACATCCAGAGGATACAGTTAGTGCCCGAAAGCAGCACATCCTGAGGCCACAGTTAGTGCCCACAAGAAACACATCCAGAGGTCAGAGTTAGTGCCCACAAGCAACACATCAGAGGCCACAGTTAGTGCCCACAAGCAACACATCCAGAGGTCACAGTTAGTGCCCACAAGCAACACATCAGAGGCCACAGTTAGTGCCCACAAGCAACACATCAGAAGCCACAGTTAGTGCCCACAAGCAACACATCCAGAGGCCACACAGTTATTGCCCACAAGCAACACATCAGAGGCCACAGTTAGTGCCCACAAGCAATATATCAGAGGCCACAGTTAGTGTCCACAAGCAACACATCCAGAGGCCACAGTTAGTGCCCACAAGCAATATATCAGAGGCCACAGTTAGTGTCCACAAGCAACACATCAGAGGCCAAAGTTAGTGCCCACAAGCAATATATCAGAAGCCACAGTTAGTGTCCACAAGCAACACATCCAGAGGCCACAGTTAGTGCCCACAAGCAACACATCCTGTGGTCACAGTTAGTGTCCACAAGAATCACATCCAGAGGCCACAGTTAGTGCCTACAAGCAACACATCAGAGGCCACAGTTAGTGCCCGCAAGCAACACATCCAGAGGCCACAGTTAGTGCCCACAAGCAACACATCAGAAGCCACAGTTAGTGCCCACAAGCAACACATCCAGAGGCCACACAGTTATTGCCCACAAGCAACACATCAGAGGCCACAGTTAGTGCCCACAAGCAATATATCAGAGGCCACAGTTAGTGTCCACAAGCAACACATCCAGAGGCCACAGTTAGTGCCCACAAGCAATATATCAGAGGCCACAGTTAGTGTCCACAAGCAACACATCAGAGGCCAAAGTTAGTGCCCACAAGCAATATATCAGAAGCCACAGTTAGTGTCCACAAGCAACACATCCAGAGGCCACAGTTAGTGCCCACAAGCAACACATCCTGTGGTCACAGTTAGTGTCCACAAGAATCACATCCAGACGCCACAGTTAGTGCCTACAAGCAACACATCAGAGGCCACAGTTAGTGCCCGCAAGCAACACATCCAGAGGCCACAGTTAGTGCCCACAAGCAACACATCAGAGGCCACAGTTAGTGCCCACAAGCAGCACAACCAGAGGCCACAGATAGTGCGCGCAAGCAACACATCCAGTGGCCACAGTCAGTGCTCGCAAGCAACACATAAGAGGCCACAGTTAGTGCCCACAAGCAACACATCCAGAGGTCACAGTTAGTGTCCACAAGCAACACATCCAGAGGCAACAGTTAGTGCCCGAAAGCAACACATCCTGAGGCCACAGTTAGTGCCCACAAGCAACACATCAGAGGCCACAGTTAGTGCAGACAAGCAACACATCCAGAGGCCACACAGTTAGTGCCCGCAAGCAACACATCAGAGGCCACAGTTAGTGCCCACAAGCAACACATCCAGAGGCCACACAGTTAGTGCCCACAAGCAACACATCAGAGGCCATAGTTAGTGCCCACAAGCAATATATCAGAGGCCACAGTTAGTGTCCACAAGCAACACATCCAGAGGCCACAGTTATTGCCCACAAGCAACACATCAGAGGCCACAGTTAGTGCCCGCAAGCAACACATCAGAGGCCACAGTTAGTACCCGCAAGCAACACATCCAGAGGCCACAGTTAGTGCCCACAAGCAACACATTCAGAGGCCACAGTTAGTGTCCACAAGCAACACATCCAGAGGCCACAGTTGGTGCCCACAAGCAACACATCAGAGGCCACAGTTAGTGCCCACAAGCAGCACATCCAGAGGCCACAGTTAGTGCCCACAAGCAACACATCCAGAGGTCACAGTTAGTGCCCACAAGCAACACATCAGAGGCCACAGTTAGTGCCCACAAGCAACACATCTTGAGGCCACAGTTAGTGCCCACAAGCAACACATTCAGAAGCCACAGTTAGAGCCCACAAGCAACACATCCAGAAGCCACAGTTAGTTCCCACAAGCAACACATCAGAGGCCACAGTTAGTGCCCACAAGCAACACATTCTGAGGCCACAGTTAGTGCCCACAAGCAACACATCCTGAGGCCACAGTCAGTGCCCGCAAGCAACACATCAGAGGCCACAGTTTGTGCCCACAAGCAACACAACCAGAGGCCACAGTTAGTGCGCGCAAGCAACACATCCAGAGGCCACAGTCAGTGCTCGCAAGCAACTCAGCAGAGGCCACAGTAAGTGCCCACAAGCAACACATCAGAGGCAACAGTTAGTGCCCACAAGCAACACATCCTGAGGCCACAGTTAGTGCCCAAAGCATCACATCCAGAGGCCACAGTTAGTGCCCACAATCAACACATCAGAGGCCACAGTTAGTGCCCACAAGCAACACATCAGAGGCCAAAGTTAGTGCCCACAAGCAACACATCCTGAGGCCACAGTTAGTGCCCGCAAGCAACACATCCAGAGGACACAGTTAGTGCCGCAAGCAACACATCCTGAGGCCACAGTTAGTGCCCACAAGCAACACATCCTGAGGCCACAGTTAGTGCCCACAAGCAAACCATCAGAGGCCACACTTAGTGCCCACAAGCAACACATCAGAGGCCACAGTTAGTGCCCACAAGCAACACATCCAGAGGTCACAGTTAGTGCCCACAAGCAACACATCAGAGGGCACAGTTAGTGCCCACAAGCAACACATCCAGAGACCACACAGTTAGTGCCCGCAAGCAACACATCAGAGGCCACAGTTAGTGCCCACAAGCAACACATCAGAGGCCACAGTTAGTGCCCACAAGCAACACATCAGAGGCCACAGTTAGTGCCCACAAGCAACATATCCTGAGGCCACAGTTAGTGCCCACAAGCAACATATCCTGAGGCCACAGTTAGTGCCCACAAGCAACACATCCAGAGGTCAGAGTTAGTGTCCACAAGCAACACATCCAGGGCCACAGTTAATGCCCACAAGCAACAATCCAGAAGCCACAGTTAGTGCCCGCAAGCAACACATCCAGAGGCCACAGTTAGTGCCCGCAAGCATCACATAAGAGGCCACAGTTAGTGCCCGCAAGCAACACATCCAGAGACCACAGTTAGTACCCACAATCAACACATCAAAGGCCACAGTTAGTTCCCACAAGCAACGCAACCAGAGGCCACATATAGTGCGCACAAGCAACACATCCAGAGGCCACAATCAGTGCTCGCGAGCAACACATCAGAGGCCACAGTTAGTGCAGACAAGCAACACATCCAGAGGTCACAGTTAGTGTCCACAAGCAACACATCCAGAGGATACAGTTAGTGCCCGAAAGCAGCACATCCTGAGGCCACAGTTAGTGCCCACAAGAAACACATCCAGAGGTCAGAGTTAGTGCCCACAAGCAACACATCAGAGGCCACAGTTAGTGCCCACAAGCAACACATCCAGAGGTCACAGTTAGTGCCCACAAGCAACACATCAGAGGCCACAGTTAGTGCCCACAAGCAACACATCAGAAGCCACAGTTAGTGCCCACAAGCAACACATCCAGAGGCCACACAGTTATTGCCCACAAGCAACACATCAGAGGCCACAGTTAGTGCCCACAAGCAATATATCAGAGGCCACAGTTAGTGTCCACAAGCAACACATCCAGAGGCCACAGTTAGTGCCCACAAGCAATATATCAGAGGCCACAGTTAGTGTCCACAAGCAACACATCAGAGGCCAAAGTTAGTGCCCACAAGCAATATATCAGAAGCCACAATTAGTGTCCACAAGCAACACATCCAGAGGCCACAGTTAGTGCCCACAAGCAACACATCCTGTGGTCACAGTTAGTGTCCACAAGAATCACATCCAGAGGCCACAGTTAGTGCCTACAAGCAACACATCAGAGGCCACAGTTAGTGCCCGCAAGCAACACATCCAGAGGCCACAGTTAGTGCCCACAAGCAACACATCAGAGGCCACAGTTAGTGCCCACAAGCAGCACAACCAGAGGCCACAGATAGTGCGCGCAAGCAACACATCCAGTGGCCACAGTCAGTGCTCGCAAGCAACACATAAGAGGCCACAGTTAGTGCCCACAAGCAACACATCCAGAGGTCACAGTTAGTGTCCACAAGCAACACATCCAGAGGCAACAGTTAGTGCCCGAAAGCAACACATCCTGAGGCCACAGTTAGTGCCCACAAGCAACACATCAGAGGCCACAGTTAGTGCAGACAAGCAACACATCCAGAGGCCACACAGTTAGTGCCCGCAAGCAACACATCAGAGGCCACAGTTAGTGCCCACAAGCAACACATCCAGAGGCCACACAGTTAGTGCCCACAAGCAACACATCAGAGGCCATAGTTAGTGCCCACAAGCAATATATCAGAGGCCACAGTTAGTGTCCACAAGCAACACATCCAGAGGCCACAGTTATTGCCCACAAGCAACACATCAGAGGCCACAGTTAGTGCCCGCAAGCAACACATCAGAGGCCACAGTTAGTACCCACAAGCAACACATCCAGAGGCCACAGTTAGTGCCCACAAGCAACACATTCAGAGGCCACAGTTAGTGTCCACAAGCAACACATCCAGAGGCCACAGTTGGTGCCCACAAGCAACACATCAGAGGCCACAGTTAGTGCCCACAAGCAGCACATCCAGAGGCCACAGTTAGTGCCCACAAGCAACACATCCAGAGGTCACAGTTAGTGCCCACAAGCAACACATCAGAGGCCACAGTTAGTGCCCACAAGCAACACATCCTGAGGCCACAGTTAGTGCCCACAAGCAACACATTCAGAAGCCACAGTTAGAGCCCACAAGCAACACATCCAGAAGCCACAGTTAGTTCCCACAAGCAACACATCAGAGGCCACAGTTAGTGCCCACAAGCAACACATTCTGAGGCCACAGTTAGTGCCCACAAGCAACACATCCTGAGGCCACAGTCAGTGCCCGCAAGCAACACATCAGAGGCCACAGTTTGTGCCCACAAGCAACACAACCAGAGGCCACAGTTAGTGCGCGCAAGCAACACATCCAGAGGCCACAGTCAGTGCTCGCAAGCAACTCAGCAGAGGCCACAGTAAGTGCCCACAAGCAACACATCAGAGGCAACAGTTAGTGCCCACAAGCAACACATCCTGAGGCCACAGTTAGTGCCCAAAGCATCACATCCAGAGGCCACAGTTAGTGCCCACAATCAACACATCAGAGGCCACAGTTAGTGCCCACAAGCAACACATCAGAGGCCAAAGTTAGTGCCCACAAGCAACACATCCTGAGGCCACAGTTAGTGCCCGCAAGCAACACATCCAGAGGACACAGTTAGTGCCGCAAGCAACACATCCTGAGGCCACAGTTAGTGCCCACAAGCAACACATCCTGAGGCCACAGTTAGTGCCCACAAGCAAACCATCAGAGGCCACACTTAGTGCCCACAAGCAACACATCAGAGGCCACAGTTAGTGCCCACAAGCAACACATCCAGAGGTCACAGTTAGTGCCCACAAGCAACACATCAGAGGGCACAGTTAGTGCCCACAAGCAACACATCCAGAGACCACACAGTTAGTGCCCGCAAGCAACACATCAGAGGGCACAGTTAGTGCCCACAAGCAACACATCCAGAGACCACACAGTTAGTGCCCGCAAGCAACACATCAGAGGCCACAGTTAGTGCCCACAAGCAACACATCAGAGGCCACAGTTAGTGCCCACAAGCAACACATCAGAGGCCACAGTTAGTGCCCACAAGCAACACATCAGAGGCCACAGTTAGTGCCCACAAGCAACACATCCTGAGGCCACACAGTTGGTGCCCACAAGCAACACATCCAGAAGCCACAGTTAGTGCCCACAAGCAACACATCCTGAGGCCACAGTTAGTGCCCACAAGCAACACATCCAGAGGTCAGAGTTAGTGTCCACAATTAACACATCCAGGGCCACAGTTAATGCCCACAAGCAACAATCCAGAGGCCACAGTTAGTGCCCGCAAGCAACACATCCAGAGGCCACAGTTAGTGCCCGCAAGCAACACATCAGAGGCCACAGTTAGTGCCCGCAAGCAACACATCCTGAGGCCACAGTAAGTGCCCACAAGAAACACATCCAGAGGTCACAGTTAGTGCCCACAAGCAACACATCAGAGGCCACAGTTAGTGCCCACAAGCAACACATCCAGAGGTCAGGGTTAGTGCCCACAAGCAACACATCAGAGGCCACAGTTAGTGCAGACAAGCAACACATCCAGAGGTCACAGTTAGTGTCCACAAGCAACACATCCAGAAGCAACAGTTAGTGCCCGAAAGCAACACATCCTTAGGCCACAGTTAGTGCCCACAAGAAACACATCCAGAGGTCACAGTTAGTGCCCACAAGCAACACATCAGAGGCCACAGTTAGTGCCCACAAGCAACACATCCAGAGGTCACAGTTAGTGCCCACAAGCAACACATCAGAGGCCACAGTTAGTGCAGACAAGCAACACATCCAGAGGCCATACAGTTAGTGCCCGCAAGCAA
>NC_091195.1:2449364-2484364 GCF_040958095.1 Procambarus clarkii | reverse complement strand
ATAGTGCTGGAGTAAATATGCTGATATATATGGAGCTTGTAGTTAAATTTTTATATATAATTAAATAATAAAGAAGCATTTACCAAATACCTTGATGATAAAAGATCCCTTTTAGCAGCAAGAGACCTAAGCGCTAACGGGACCCAAAGATAATTAAGGCTTGAGGAGCGTTGTACGTACACGTCCGTCCGCGGTGGAGGCTGGTGAGAAACTGAGGAGTTGGTCGGTTGGCGTCTCTGGACGGGAGGACGGGTGCTGCCTTCTGGTGGTGGAGGGCAGCTTTGTGGTGGTGTTGGAGGGCAGCATTGTGGTGGTGGTGGAGGGCAGCTTTGTGGTGGTGGAGGGCAGCTTTGTTGTGGTGGAGGGCAGCTTTGTGGTGGTAGTGGGCAGCTTTGTGGTGGTGGTGGAGGGCAGCTTTGTGGTGGTGGTGAAGGGCAGCTTTGTGGTGGTGGTGGAGGGCAGCTTTGTGGTGGCTGTGGAGGGCAGCTTTGTGGTGGTGGTGGAGGGCAGCTTTGTTGTGGTGGAGGGCAGCTTTGTTGTGGTGGAGGGCAGCTTTGTTGTGGTGGTGGAGGGCAGTTTTGTGGTGGTGGTGGAGGGCAGCTTTGTAGTGGTGGAGGGCAGCTTTGTGGTGATGGTGGAGGGCAGCTTTGTGGTGGTGGTGGAGGGCAGCTTTGTGATGGTGGAGAGCAGCTTTGTGGTGGTGGTGGAGGGCAGCTTTGTTGTGGTGGGTGGTGGTGGAGGGCAGCTTTGTGGTGGTGGTGGAGAGCAGCTTTGTGGTGGTGGTGGAGGGCAGCTTTGTGGTGGTGGAGAACAGCTTTCTTGTGGTGGGTGGTGGTGGAGGGCAGCTTTCTGGTGGTGGTGGAGAGCAGCTTTGTGGTGGTGGTGGAGGGCAGCTTTGTGGTGGTGGAGAGCAGCTTTGTTGTGGTGGGTGGTGGTAGAGGGCAGCTTTGTGGTGGTGGAGAGCAGCTTTGTTGTGGTGGGTGGTGGTGGAGGGCAGCTTTGTTGTGGTGGGTGGTGGTGGAGGGCAGCTTTGTTGTGGTGGGTGGTGGTGGAGGGCAGCTTTGTGGTGGTGATGGAGGGCAGCTTTGTTGTGGAGGGTGGTGGTGGAGGGCCGCTTTGTTGTGGTGGGTGGTGGTGGAGGGCAGCTTTGTTGTGGTGGTGGGCAGCTTTGTGGTGGTGGTGGAGGGCAGCTTTGTGGTGGTGGTGGAGGGCAGCTTTGTGGTGGTGGTGGAGGGCAGCTTTGTGGTGGTGGTCGAGGGCAGCTTTGTGGTGGTGGTGGAGGGCAGCTTTGTGGTGGTAGAAGGCAGCCTTGTGGTGGTAGGTGGTGGTGGAGGGCAGCTTTGTGGTGGTGGAGGGCAGCTTTGTGGTGGAGGTGGAGGGCAGCTTTGTGGTGGTGGAGGGCAGCTTTGTGGTGGTGGTGGAGGGCAGCTTTGTGGTGGTGGAGGGCAGCTTTGTGGTGGTGGTGGAGGGCAACTTTGTGGTAGTGGTGGAGGGCAGCTTTGTGGTGGTGGAGGGCAGCTTTGTGGTGGTGGTGGAGGGCAGCTTTGTGGTGGTGGAGGGAAGCTTTGTGGTGGTGGTGGAGGGCAGCTTTGTGGTGGTGGAGGAGAGCAGCTTTGTGGTGGTGGTGGAGGGCAGCTTTGTGGTGGTGGAGGTCAGCTTTGTAGTGGTGGAGGGCAGCTTTGTGGTGGTGGTGGAGGGCAGCTTTGTGGTGGTGGTGGAGGGCAGCTTTGTGGTGGTGGAGGGCAGCTTTGTGGTGGTGGTGGAGGGCAGCTTTGTGGTGGTGGTGGAGGGCAGCTTTGTGGTGGTGGAGGGCAGCTTTGTGGTGGTGGTGGAAAGCAGCTTTGTGGAGGTGGTGGAGGGCAGCTTTGTGGTGGTGGTGGAGGGCAGCTTTGTGGTGGTGGGTGGTGGTGGAGGGCAGCCTTGTTGTGGTGGGTTGTGGTGGAGGGCAGCTTTGTTGTGGTGGGTGGTGGTGGAGGGCAGCTTTGTTGTGGTGGGTGGTGGTGGAGGGCAGCTTTGTTGTGGTGGGTGGTGGTGGAGGGCAGCTTTGTGGTGGTGGAGGGCAGCTTTGTGGTGGTGGAAGGCAGCCTTGTGGTGGTGGAGGGGAGCTTTGTGGTGGTGGTGGAGGGCAGCTTTGTGGTGGTGGTGGAGGGCAGGTTTGTGGTGGTGGAAGGCAGCCTTGTGGTGGTAGGTGGTGGTGGAGGGCAGCTTTGTGGTGGTGGAGGGTAGCTTTGTGGTGGTGGTGGAGGGCAGCTTTATGGTGGTGGAGGGCAGCTTTGTGGTGGTGGTGGAGGGCAGCTTTTGGTGGTGGAGGGCAGCTTTGTTGTGGTGGTGGAGGGCAGCTTTGTGGTGGTTGTAGAGGGCAGCTTTGTGGTGGTGGAGGGCAGCTTTGTGGTGGTGGTGGAGGGCAGCTTTGTGGTGGTGGAGGGCAGCTTTGTGGTGGTGGTGGAGGGCAGCTTTGTAGTGGTGGTAAAGGTCAGCTTTGTGGTGGTGGTGGAGGGCAGCTTTGTGGTGGTGGTGGAGGGCAGCTTTGTTGTGGTGGAGGGCAGCTTTGTGATGGTGGTGGAGAGCAGCTTTGTGGTGGTGGTGGAGGGCAGCTTTGTGGTGGTGGAGGGCAGCTTTGTGGTGGTTGTGGAGGGCAGCTTTGTGGTGGTGGTGGAGGGAAGCTTTGTGGTGGTGGAGAGCAGCTTTGTGGTGGTGGTGGAGGGCAGCTTTGTTGTGGTGGGTGGTGGTGGAGGGCAGCTTTGTGGTGGTGGTGGAGAGCAGCTTTGTGGTGGTGGTGGAGGGCAGCTTTGTGGTGGTGGAGAGCAGCTTTGTTGTGGTGGGTGGTGGTGGAGGGCAGCTTTGTGGTGGTAGTGGAGAGCAGCTTTGTGGTGGTGGTGGAGGGCAGCTTTGTGGTAGTGGAGAGCAGCTTTGTTGTGGTGGGTGGTTGTAGAGGGCAGCTTTGTGGTGGTGGAGAGCAGCTTTGTTGTGGTGGGTGGTGGTGGAGGGCAGCTTTGTTGTTGTGGGTGGTGGTGGAGGGCAGCTTTTTTGTGGTGGGTGGTGGTGGAGGGCAGCTTTGTTGTGGTGGGTGGTGGTGGAGGGCAGCTTTGTGGTGGTGATGGAGGGCAGCTTTGTTGTGGTGGGTGGTGGTGGAGGGCAGCTTTGTTGTGGTGGGTGGTGGTGGAGGGCAGCTTGTTGTGGTGGAGGGCAGCTTTGTGGTAGTGGTGGAGGGCAGCTTTGTGGTGGTGGTGGAGGGCAGCTTTGTGGTGGTGGAAGGCAGCCTTGTGGTGGTAGGTGGTGGTGGAGGGCAGCTTTGTGGTGGTGGAGGGCAGCTTTGTGGTGGAGGTGGAGGGCAGCTTTGTGGTGGTGGAGGGCAGCTTTGTGGTGGTGGTGGAGGGTAGCTTTGTGGTGGTGGAGGGCAGCTTTGTGGTGATGGTGGAGGGCAACTTTGTGGTAGTGGTGGAGGGCAGCTTTGTGGTGGTGGTGGAGGGCTGACCACCACCACAAAGCTGCCCTCCACCACTACAAAGCTGCCCTCCACCACCACAAAGCTGCCCTCCACCACCACCACAAAGCTGCTCTCCTCCACCACCACAAAGCTGCCCTCCACCACCACCACAAAGCTGCCCTCCACACCGCGGTTGCTACATCAGGGGACCGCGGTTGTTCAACGTCCTCCCAGCGAGCATAAGAAATATTGCCGGAACAACCGTGGACATCTTCAAGAGAAAACTGGACGGTTTTCTAAGAGAAGTTCCGGATCAGCCGGGCTGTGGTGGGTACGTGGCCCTGCGGGCCGCTCCAAGCAACAGCCTGGTGGACCAAACTCTCACAAGTCGAGCCTGGCCTCGGGCCGGGCTTGGGGAGTAGAAGAACTCCCAGAACCCCATCAACCAGGTATCAACCAGGTATCAACCACCACAAAGCTGCCCTCCACCACCACCACAAAGCTGCCCTCCACCACCACAAAGCTGCCCTCCACCACTACCACAAAGTTGCCCTCCACCACCACCACAAAGCTGCCCTCCACCACCACAAAGCTGCCCTCCACCACCACCACAAAGCTCCAAAGGTGGTGGTGGAAGGCAGCCTTGTGGTGGTGGAGGGGAGCTTTGTGGTGATGGTGGAGGGCAGCTTTGTGGTGGTGGTGGAGGGCAGGTTTGTGCTTGTGGAAGGCAGCCTTGTGGTGGTAGGTTTTGGTGGAGGGCAGCTTTGTCGTGGTGGAGGGTAGCTTTGTGGTGGTGGTGGAGGGCAGCTTTATGGTGGTGGAGGGCAGCTTTGTGGTGGTGGTGGAGGGCAGCTTTTGGTGGTGGAGGGCAGCTTTGTTGTGGTGGTGGAGGGCAGCTTTGTGGTGGTTGTAGAGGGCAGCTTTGTGTTGGTGGAGGGCAGCTTTGTGGTGGTGGTGGAGGGCAGCTTTGTGGTGGTGGGGGAGGGCAGCTTTGTGGTGGTGGAGGGCAGCTTTGTGGTGGTGGTGGAGGGCAGCTTTGTAGTGGTGGTGGAGGTCAGCTTTGTGGTGGTGGTGGAGGGCAGCTTTATGATGGTGGTGGAGGGCAGCTTTGTTGTGGTGGAGGGCAGCTTTGTGGTGGTGGTGGAGGGCAGCTTTGTGGTGGTGGAGGGCAGCTTTGTGGTGGTTGTGGAGGGCAGCTTTGTGGTGGTGGTGGAGGGAAGCTTTGTGGTGGTGGAGAGCAGCTTTGTGGTGGTGGTGGAGGGCAGCTTTGTTGTGGTGGGTGGTGGTGGAGGGCAGCTTTGTGCTGGTGGTGGAGAGCAGCTTTGTGGTGGTGGTGGAGGGCAGCTTTGTGGTGGTGGAGAGCAGCTTTGTTGTGGTGGGTGGTGGTGGAGGGCAGCTTTGTGGTGGTGGTGGAGAGCAGCTTTGTGGTGGTGGTGGAGGGCAGCTTTGTGGTAGTGGAGAGCAGCTTTGTTGTGGTGGGTGGTGGTAGAGGGCAGCTTTGTGGTGGAGGAGAGCAGCTTTGTTGTGGTGGGTGGTGGTGGAGGGCAGCTTTGTTGTGGTGGGTGGTGGTGGAGGGCAGCTTTGTTGTGGTGGGTGGTGGTGGAGGGCAGCTTTGTTGTGGTGGGTGGTGGTGGAGGGCAGCTTTGTGGTGGTGATGGAGGGCAGCTTTGTTCTGGTGGGTGGTGGTGGAGGGCAGCTTTGTTGTGGTGGGTGGTGGTGGAGGGCAGCTTGTTGTGGTGGAGGGCAGCTTTGTGGTAGTGGTGGAGGGCAGCTTTGTGGTGGTGGTGGAGGGCAGCTTTGTGGTGGTGGTGGAGGGCAGCTTTGTGGTGGTGGTCGAGGGCAGCTTTGTGCTGGTGGTGGAGGGCAGCTTTGTGGTGGTGGGTTGTGGCGGAGGGCAGCTTTGTTGTGGTGGGTGGTGGTCGAGGGCAGCTTTGTTGTGGTGGGTGGTGGTGGAGGTCAGCTTTGTTGTGGTGGGTGGTGGTGGAGGGCAGCTTTGTGGTGGTGGGTGGTGGTGGAGGGCAGCTTTGTTGTGGTGGGTGGTGGTCTAGGGCAGCTTTGTTGTGGTGGGTGGTGGTGGAGGGCAGCTTTGTTGGGGTAGGTGGTGGTGGAGGGCAGCTTTGTTGTGGTGGGTGGTGGTGGAGGGCAGCTTTGTGGTGGTGGGTGGTGGTGGAGGGCAGCTTTGTGGTGGTGGAGGGCAGCTTTGTGGTGGTGGTGGAGGGCAGCTTTGTGATGGTGGAGGGCAGCTTTGTGATGGTGGTGGAGGGCAGCTTTGTGGTGGTGGAGGGCAGCTTTGTGGTGGTGGAGGGCAGCTTTGTGGTGGAGGAGGGCAGCTTTGTTGTGGTGGGTGGTGGTGGAGGGCAGCTTTGTGGTGGTGGGTGGTGGTGGAGGGCAGCTTTGCGGTGGTGGAGGGCAGCTTTGTGGTGGTGGTGGAGGGCAGCTTTGTGGTGGTGGTGGAGGGCAGCCTTGTGGTGGTAGGTGGTGGTGGAGGGCAGCTTTGTGGTGGTAGGTGGTGGTGGAGGGCAGCTTTGTGGTGGTGGAGGGCAGCTTTGTGGTGGTGGAGGGCAGCTTTGTGGTGGTGGTGGAGGGCAGCTTTGTGGTGGTGGAGGGCAGCTTTGTGGTGGTGATGAAGGGCAGCTTTGTGGTGGTGGAGGGAAGCTTTGTGGTGGTGGGTGGTGGTGGAGGGCAGCTTTGTGGTGGTGGTGGAGGGCAGCTTTGTGGTGGTGGAGGGCAGCTTTGTGGTGGTGGGTGGTGATGGAGGGCAGCTTTGTGGTGGTGGAGGGCAGCTTTGTGGTGGTGGGTGGTGATGGAGGGCAGCTTTGTGGTGGTGGGTGGTGGTGGAGGGCAGCTTTGTGGTGGTGGGTGGTGGTGGAGGGCAGCTTTGTGGTGGTGGAGGGCAGCTTTGTGGTGGTGGTGGAGGGCAGCTTTGTGATGGTGGAGGGCAGCTTTGTGATGGTGGTGGAGGGCAGCTTTGTGGTGGTGGAGGGCAGCTTTGTGGTGGTGGAGGGCAGCTTTGTGGAGGTGGTGGAGGGCAGCTTTGTGGTGTTGGGTGGTGGTGGGGGGCAGCTTTGTGGTGGTGGGTGGTGGTGGAGGGCAGCTTTGTGGTGGTGGTGGAGGGCAGCTTTGTGGTGGTGGAGGGCAGCTTTGTGGTGGTGGAGGGCAGCTTTGTGGTGGTGGTGGAGGGCAGCTTTGTGGTGGTGATGGAGGGCAGCTTTGTGGTGGTGGAGGGCAGCTTTGTGGTGGTGGTGGAGGGCAGCTTTGTGGTGGTGGTGGAGGGCAGCTTTGTGGTGGTGGAGGGCAGCTTTGTGGTGTTGGTGGAGAGCAGCTTTGTGGAGGTGGTGGAGGGCAGCTTTGTGGTGGTGGTGGAGGGCAGCTTTGTGGTGGTGGGTGGTGGTGGAGGGCAGCTTTGTTGTGGTGGGTGGTGGTGGATGGCAGCTTTGTTGTGGTGGGTGGTGGTGGAGGGCAGCTTTGTTGTGGTGGGTGGTGGTGGAGGGCAGCTTTGTTGTGGTGGGTGGTGGTGGAGGGCAGCTTTGTGGTGGTGGAGGGCAGCTTTGTGGTGGTGGAAGGCAGCCTTGTGGTGGTGGAGAGGAGCTTTGTGGTGGTGGTGGAGGGCAGCTTTGTGGTGATGGTGAAGGGCAGCTTTGTGGTGGTGGAAGGCAGCCTTGTGGTGGTAGGTGGTGGTGGAGGGCAGCTTTGTGGTGGTGGAGGGCAGCTTTGTGGTGGTGGAAGGCAGCCTTGTGGTGGTAGGTGGTGGTGGAGGGCAGCTTTGTGGTGGTGGAGGGCAGCTTTGTGGTGGTGGTGGAGGGCAGCTTTGTGGTGGTGGAGGGCAGCTTTGTGGTGGTGGTGGAGGGCAGCTTTGTGGTGGTGGTGGAGGGCAGCTTTGTGGTGGTGGAGGGCAGCTTTGTTGTGATGGTGGATTGCAGCTTTGTGGTGGTGGTAGAGGGCAGCTCTGTGGTGGTGGAGGGCAGCTTTGTGGTGGTGGTGGAGAGCAACTTTGTGGAGGTGGTGGAGGGCAGCTTTGTGGTGGTGGTGGAGGGCAGCTTTGTGGTGGTGGTGGAGAGCAGCTTTGTGGTGGTGGTGGAGGGCAGCTTTGTGGTGGTGGAGAGCAGCTTTGTGGTGGTGGAGGGCAGCTTTGTGGTGGTGGTGGAGGGAAGCTTTGTGGTGGTGGTGGAGGGCAGCTTTGTGGTGGTGGAGGGCA
Organism: Procambarus clarkii; assembly: GCF_040958095.1. Classification (NCBI taxonomy): domain Eukaryota; kingdom Metazoa; phylum Arthropoda; class Malacostraca; order Decapoda; family Cambaridae; genus Procambarus; species Procambarus clarkii. The sequence goes on along the minus strand of NC_091195.1, from coordinate 2,476,742 downwards.
GCTTTGTGGTGGTGGTGGAGGGCAGCTTTGTGGTGGTGGTGGAGGGCAGCTTTGTGGTGGTGGAGGGCAGCTTTGTGGTGGTGGTGGAGAGCAGCTTTGTGGAGGTGGTGGAGGGCAGCTTTATGGTGGTGGTGGAGGGCAGCTTTGTGGTGGTGGTGGAGGGCAGCTTTGTGGTGGTGGTGGTGGAGGGCAGCTTTGTGGTGGTGGTGGAGGGCAGCTTTGTGGTGGTGGTGGAGGGCAGATTTGTGGTGGTGGTGGAGAGCAGCTTTGTGGTGGTGGTGGAGAGCAGCTTTGTGGTGGTGAAGGGCAGCTTTTTGGTGGTGGAGGGCAGCTTTGTGGTGGTGGTGGAGGGTAGCTTTGTGGTGGTGATGGAGGGCAGCTTTGTGGTGGTGGAGGGCAGTTTTGTGGTGGTGGTGGAGGGCAGCTTTGTGGTGGTGGTGGAGGGCAGCTTTGTTGTGGTGGTGGAGGGCAGCTTTGTGGTGGTGGTGGAGGGCAGCTTTGTGGTGGTGGAGGGCAGCTTTGTGGTGGTGGAGGGCAGCTTTGTGGTGGTGGGTGGTGGTGGAGGGCAGCTTTGTGGTGGTGGTGGTGGAGGGCAGCTTTGTGGTGGTGGAGGGCAGCTTTGTGGTGGTAGTGGAGGGCAGCTTTGTGGTGGTGGAGGGCAGCTTTGTGATGGTGGTAGAGGGCAGATTTGTGGTGGTGGAGGGCAGCTTTGTGGTGGTGGAGGGCAGCTTTGTGGTGGTGGTGGAGGGCAGCTTTGTGGTGGTGGTGGAGGGCAGCTTTGTGGTGTTGGGTAGTGGTGGAGGGCAGCTTTGTGGTGGTGGGTGGTGGTGGAGGGCAGCTTTGTGGTGGTGGTGGAGGGCAGCTTTGTGGTGATGGAGGGCAGCTTTGTGGTGGTGGAGGGCAGCTTTTTGGTGGTGGTGGAGGGCAGCTTTGTGGTGGTGGTGGAGGGCAGCTTTGTAGTGGTGGAGGGCAGCTTTGTGGTGGTGGTGGAGGGCAGCTTTGTGGTGGTGGTGGAGGGCAGCTTTGTGGTGGTGGAGGGCAGCTTTGTGGTGGTGTTGGAGAGCAGCTTTGAGGAGGTGGTGGAAGGCAGCTTTGTGGTGGTGGTGGAGAGCAGCTTTGTGGTGGTGGTGGAGGGCAGCTTTGTGGTGGTGGAGGGCAGCTTTGTGGTGGTGGAGGGCAGCTTTGTGGTGGTGGTGGAGGGCAGCTTTGTAGTGGTGGTGGAGGGCAGCTTTGTGGTGGTGGAGGGCAGCTTTGTGGTGGTGTTGGAGGGCAGCTTTGTGGTGGTGGTGGAGGGCAGCTTTGTGGTGGTGGAGGGCAGCTTTGTGGTGGTGGTGGAGAGCAGCTATGTGGAGGTGGTGGAGGGCAGCTTTGTTGTGGTGGTGGAGGGCAGCTTTGTGGTGGTGGTGGAGGGCAGCTTTGTGGTGGTGGTGGAGGGCAGCTTTGTGGTGGTGGTGGAGGGCAGATTTGTGGTGGTGGTGGAGAGCAGCTTTGTGGTGGTGGTTGGGGGCAGCTTTGTGGTGGTGGAGGGCAGCTTTGTGGTGGTGGAGAGCAGCTTTGTTGTGGTGGGTGGTGGTGGAGGGCAGCTTTGTTGTTGTGGGTGGTGGTGGAGGGCAGCTTTTTTGTGGTGGGTGGTGGTGGAGGGCAGCTTTGTTGTGGTGGGTGGTGGTGGAGGGCAGCTTTGTGGTGGTGATGGAGGGCAGCTTTGTTGTGGTGGGTGGTGGTGGAGGGCAGCTTTGTTGTGGTGGGTGGTGGTGGAGGGCAGCTTTTTGTGGTGGAGGGCAGCTTTGTGGTAGTGGTGGAGGGCAGCTTTGTGGTGGTGGTGGAGGGCAGCTTTGTGGTGGTGGAAGGCAGCCTTGTGGTAGTAGGTGGTGGTGGAGGGCAGCTTTGTGGTGGTGGAGGGCAGCTTTGTGGTGGAGGTGGAGGGCAGCTTTGTGGTGGTGGAGGGCAGCTTTGTGGTGGTGGTGGAGGGTAGCTTTGTGGTGGTGGAGGGCAGCTTTGTGGTGATGGTGGAGGGCAACTTTGTGGTAGTGGTGGAGGGCAGCTTTGTGGTGGTGGTGGAGGGCTGACCACCACCACAAAGCTGCCCTCCACCACTACAAAGCTGCCCTCCACCACCACAAAGCTGCCCTCCACCACCACCACAAAGCTGCTCTCCTCCACCACCACAAAGCTGCCCTCCACCACCACCACAAAGCTGCCCTCCACACCGCGGTTGCTACATCAGGGGACCGCGGTTGTTCAACGTCCTCCCAGCGAGCATAAGAAATATTGCCGGAACAACCGTGGACATCTTCAAGAGAAAACTGGACGGTTTTCTAAGAGAAGTTCCGGATCAGCCGGGCTGTGGTGGGTACGTGGCCCTGCGGGCCGCTCCAAGCAACAGCCTGGTGGACCAAACTCTCACAAGTCGAGCCTGGCCTCGGGCCGGGCTTGGGGAGTAGAAGAACTCCCAGAACCCCATCAACCAGGTATCAACCAGGTATCAACCACCACAAAGCTGCCCTCCACCACCACCACAAAGCTGCCCTCCACCACCACAAAGCTGCCCTCCACCACTACCACAAAGTTGCCCTCCACCACCACCACAAAGCTGCCCTCCACCACCACAAAGCTGCCCTCCACCACCACCACAAAGCTCCAAAGGTGGTGGTGGAAGGCAGCCTTGTGGTGGTGGAGGGGAGCTTTGTGGTGATGGTGGAGGGCAGCTTTGTGGTGGTGGTGGAGGGCAGGTTTGTGGTTGTGGAAGGCAGCCTTGTGGTGGTAGGTTTTGGTGGAGGGCAGCTTTGTGGTGGTGGAGGGTAGCTTTGTGGTGGTGGTGGAGGGCAGCTTTATGGTGGTGGAGGGCAGCTTTGTGGTGGTGGTGGAGGGCAGCTTTTGGTGGTGGAGGGCAGCTTTGTTGTGGTGGTGGAGGGCAGCTTTGTGGTGGTTGTAGAGGGCAGCTTTGTGTTGGTGGAGGGCAGCTTTGTGGTGGTGGTGGAGGGCAGCTTTGTGGTGGTGGGGGAGGGCAGCTTTGTGGTGGTGGAGGGCAGCTTTGTGGTGGTGGTGGAGAGCAGCTTTGTAGTGGTGGTGGAGGTCAGCTTTGTGGTGGTGGTGGAGGGCAGCTTTGTGATGGTGGTGGAGGGCAGCTTTGTTGTGGTGGAGGGCAGCTTTGTGGTGGTGGTGGAGGGCAGCTTTGTGGTGGTGGAGGGCAGCTTTGTGGTGGTTGTGGAGGGCAGCTTTGTGGTGGTGGTGGAGGGAAGCTTTGTGGTGGTGGAGAGCAGCTTTGTGGTGGTGGTGGAGGGCAGCTTTGTTGTGGTGGGTGGTGGTGGAGGGCAGCTTTGTGCTGGTGGTGGAGAGCAGCTTTGTGGTGGTGGTGGTGGAGGGCAGCTTTGTGGTGGTGGAGAGCAGCTTTGTTGTGGTGGGTGGTGGTGGAGGGCAGCTTTGTGGTGGTGGTGGAGAGCAGCTTTGTGGTGGTGGTGGAGGGCAGCTTTGTGGTAGTGGAGAGCAGCTTTGTTGTGGTGGGTGGTGGTAGAGGGCAGCTTTGTGGTGGTGGAGAGCAGCTTTCTTGTGGTGGGTGGTGGTGGAGGGCAGCTTTGTTGTGGTGGGTGGTGGTGGAGGGCAGCTTTGTTGTGGTGGGTGGTGGTGGAGGGCAGCTTTGTTGTGGTGGGTGGTGGTGGAGGGCAGCTTTGTGGTGGTGATGGAGGGCAGCTTTGTTCTGGTGGGTGGTGGTGGAGGGCAGCTTTGTTGTGGTGGGTGGTGGTGGAGGGCAGCTTGTTGTGGTGGAGGGCAGCTTTGTGGTAGTGGTGGAGGGCAGCTTTGTGGTGGTGGTGGAGGGCAGCTTTGTGGTGGTGGTGGAGGGCAGCTTTGTGGTGGTGGTCGAGGGCAGCTTTGTGCTGGTGGTGGAGGGCAGCTTTGTGGTGGTGGGTTGTGGCGGAGGGCAGCTTTGTTGTGGTGGGTGGTGGTCGAGGGCAGCTTTGTTGTGGTGGGTGGTGGTGGAGGTCAGCTTTGTTGTGGTGGGTGGTGGTGGAGGGCAGCTTTGTGGTGGTGGGTGGTGGTGGAGGGCAGCTTTGTTGTGGTGGGTGGTGGTCTAGGGCAGCTTTGTTGTGGTGGGTGGTGGTGGAGGGCAGCTTTGTTGGGGTAGGTGGTGGTGGAGGGCAGCTTTGTTGTGGTGGGTGGTGGTGGAGGGCAGCTTTGTGGTGGTGGGTGGTGGTGGAGGGCAGCTTTGTGGTGGTGGAGGGCAGCTTTGTGGTGGTGGTGGAGGGCAGCTTTGTGATGGTGGAGGGCAGCTTTGTGATGGTGGTGGAGGGCAGCTTTGTGGTGGTGGAGGGCAGCTTTGTGGTGGTGGAGGGCAGCTTTGTGGTGGAGGAGGGCAGCTTTGTTGTGGTGGGTGGTGGTGGAGGGCAGCTTTGTGGTGGTGGGTGGTGGTGGAGGGCAGCTTTGCGGTGGTGGAGGGCAGCTTTGTGGTGGTGGTGGAGGGCAGCTTTGTGGTGGTGGTGGAGGGCAGCCTTGTGGTGGTAGGTGGTGGTGGAGGGCAGCTTTGTGGTGGTAGGTGGTGGTGGAGGGCAGCTTTGTGGTGGTGGAGGGCAGCTTTGTGGTGGTGGAGGGCAGCTTTGTGGTGGTGGTGGAGGGCAGCTTTGTGGTGGTGGAGGGCAGCTTTGTGGTGGTGATGAAGGGCAGCTTTGTGGTGGTGGAGGGAAGCTTTGTGGTGGTGGGTGGTGGTGGAGGGCAGCTTTGTGGTGGTGGTGGAGGGCAGCTTTGTGGTGGTGGTGGAGGGCAGCTTTGTGGTGGTGGAGGGCAGCTTGGTGGTGGTGGGTGGTGGTGGAGGGCAGCTTTGTGGTGGTGGGTGGTGGTGGAGGGCAGCTTTGTGGTGGTGGGTGGTGGTGGAGGGCAGCTTTGTGGTGGTGGAGGGCAGCTTTGTGGTGGTGGTGGAGGGCAGCTTTGTGATGGTGGAGGGCAGCTTTGTGATGGTGGTGGAGGGCAGCTTTGTGGTGGTGGAGGGCAGCTTTGTGGTGGTGGAGGGCAGCTTTGTGGTGGTGGTGGAGGGCAGCTTTGTGGTGTTGGGTGGTGGTGGGGGGCAGCTTTGTGGTGGTGGGTGGTGGTGGAGGGCAGCTTTGTGGTGGTGGTGGAGGGCAGCTTTGTGGTGGTGGAGGGCAGCTTTGTGGTGGTGGAGGGCAGCTTTGTGGTGGTGGTGGAGGGCAGCTTTGTGGTGGTGATGGAGGGCAGCTTTCTGGTGGTGGAGGGCAGCTTTGTGGTGGTGGTGGAGGGCAGCTTTGTGGTGGTGGTGGAGGGCAGCTTTGTGGTGGTGGAGGGCAGCTTTGTGGTGTTGGTGGAGAGCAGCTTTGTGGAGGTGGTGGAGGGCAGCTTTGTGGTGGTGGTGGAGGGCAGCTTTGTGGTGGTGGGTGGTGGTGGAGGGCAGCTTTGTTGTGGTGGGTGGTGGTGGATGGCAGCTTTGTTGTGGTGGGTGGTGGTGGAGGGCAGCTTTGTTGTGGTGGGTGGTGGTGGAGGGCAGCTTTGTTGTGGTGGGAGGTGGTGGAGGGCAGGTTTGTGGTGGTGGAGGGCAGCTTTGTGGTGGTGGAAGGCAGCCTTGTGGTGGTGGAGAGGAGCTTTGTGGTGGTGGTGGAGGGCAGCTTTGTGGTGATGGTGAAGGGCAGCTTTGTGGTGGTGGAAGGCAGCCTTGTGGTGGTAGGTGGTGGTGGAGGGCAGCTTTGTGGTGGTGGAGGGCAGCTTTGTGGTGGTGGAGGGCAGCTTTGTGGTGGTGGAAGGCAGCCTTGTGGTGGTAGGTGGTGGTGGAGGGCAGCTTTGTGGTGGTGGAGGGCAGCTTTGTGGTGGTGGTGGAGGGCAGCTTTGTGGTGGTGGAGGGCAGCTTTGTGGTGGTGGTGGAGGGCAGCTTTGTGGTGGTGGTGGAGGGCAGCTTTGTGGTGGTGGAGGGCAGCTTTGTTGTGATGGTGGATTGCAGCTTTGTGGTGGTGGTAGAGGGCAGCTCTGTGGTGGTGGAGGGCAGCTTTGTGGTGGTGGTGGAGAGCAGCTTTGTGGAGGTGGTGGAGGGCAGCTTTGTGGTGGTGGTGGAGGGCAGCTTTGTGGTGGTGGTGGAGAGCAGCTTTGTGGTGGTGGTGGAGGGCAGCTTTGTGGTGGTGGAGAGCAGCTTTGTGGTGGTGGAGGGCAGCTTTGTGGTGGTGGTGGAGGGCAGCTTTGTGGTGGTGGTGGAGGGCAGCTTTGTGGTGGTGGAGGGCAGCTTTGTGGTGGTGGTGGAGGGCAGCTTTGTGGTGGTGGTGGAGGGCAGCTTTGTGGTGGTGGAGGGCAGCTTTGTGGTGGTGGTGGAGAGCAGCTTTGTGGAGGTGGTGGAGGGCAGCTTTATGGTGGTGGTGGAGGGCAGCTTTGTGGTGGTGGTGGAGGGCAGCTTTGTGGTGGTGGTGGTGGAGGGCAGCTTTGTGGTGGTGGTGGAGGGCAGCTTTGTGGTGGTGGTGGAGGGCAGCTTTGTGGTGGTGGTGGAGGGCAGCTTTGTGGTGGTGGTCGAGGGCAGCTTTGTGCTGGTGGTGGAGGGCAGCTTTGTGGTGGTGGGTTGTGGCGGAGGGCAGCTTTGTTGTGGTGGGTGGTGGTCGAGGGCAGCTTTGTTGTGGTGGGTGGTGGTGGAGGTCAGCTTTGTTGTGGTGGGTGGTGGTGGAGGGCAGCTTTGTGGTGGTGGGTGGTGGTGGAGGGCAGCTTTGTTGTGGTGGGTGGTGGTCTAGGGCAGCTTTGTTGTGGTGGGTGGTGGTGGAGGGCAGCTTTGTTGGGGTAGGTGGTGGTGGAGGGCAGCTTTGTTGTGGTGGGTGGTGGTGGAGGGCAGCTTTGTGGTGGTGGGTGGTGGTGGAGGGCAGCTTTGTGGTGGTGGAGGGCAGCTTTGTGGTGGTGGTGGAGGGCAGCTTTGTGATGGTGGAGGGCAGCTTTGTGATGGTGGTGGAGGGCAGCTTTGTGGTGGTGGAGGGCAGCTTTGTTTTGGTGGAGGGCAGCTTTGTGGTGGAGGAGGGCAGCTTTGTTGTGGTGGGTGGTGGTGGAGGGCAGCTTTGTGGTGGTGGGTGGTGGTGGAGGGCAGCTTTGCGGTGGTGGAGGGCAGCTTTGTGGTGGTGGTGGAGGGCAGCTTTGTGGTGGTGGTGGAGGGCAGCCTTGTGGTGGTAGGTGGTGGTGGAGGGCAGCTTTGTGGTGGTAGGTGGTGGTGGAGGGCAGCTTTGTGGTGGTGGAGGGCAGCTTTGTGGTGGTGGAGGGCAGCTTTGTGGTGGTGGTGGAGGGCAGCTTTGTGGTGGTGGAGGGCAGCTTTGTGGTGGTGATGAAGGGCAGCTTTGTGGTGGTGGAGGGAAGCTTTGTGGTGGTGGGTGGTGGTGGAGGGCAGCTTTGTGGTGGTGGTGGAGGGCAGCTTTGTGGTGGTGGTGGAGGGCAGCTTTGTGGTGGTGGAGGGCAGCTTGGTGGTGGTGGGTGGTGATGGAGGGCAGCTTTGTGGTGGTGGGTGGTGGTGGAGGGCAGCTTTGTGGTGGTGGGTGGTGGTGGAGGGCAGCTTTGTGGTGGTGGAGGGCAGCTTTGTGGTGGTGGTGGAGGGAAGCTTTGTGATGGTGGAGGGCAGCTTTGTGATGGTGGTGGAGGGCAGCTTTGTGGTGGTGGAGGGCAGCTTTGTGGTGGTGGAGGGCAGCTTTGTGGTGGTGGTGGAGGGCAGCTTTGTGGTGTTGGGTGGTGGTGGGGGGCAGCTTTGTGGTGGTGGGTGGTGGTGGAGGGCAGCATTGTGGTGGTGGTGGAGGGCAGCTTTGTGGTGGTGGAGGGCAGCTTTGTGGTGGTGGAGGGCAGCTTTGTGGTGGTGGTGGAGGGCAGCTTTGTGGTGGTGATGGAGGGCAGCTTTCTGGTGGTGGAGGGCAGCTTTGTGGTGGTGGTGGAGGGCAGCTTTGTGGTGGTGGTGGAGGGCAGCTTTGTGGTGGTGGAGGGCAGCTTTGTGGTGTTGGTGGAGAGCAGCTTTGTGGAGGTGGTGGAGGGCAGCTTTGTGGTGGTGGTGGAGGGCAGCTTTGTGGTGGTGGGTGGTGGTGGAGGGCAGCTTTGTTGTGGTGGGTGGTGGTGGATGGCAGCTTTGTTGTGGTGGGTGGTGGTGGAGGGCAGCTTTGTTGTGGTGGGTGGTGGTGGAGGGCAGCTTTGTTGTGGTGGGAGGTGGTGGAGGGCAGGTTTGTGGTGGTGGAGGGCAGCTTTGTGGTGGTGGAAGGCAGCCTTGTGGTGGTGGAGAGGAGCTTTGTGGTGGTGGTGGAGGGCAGCTTTGTGGTGATGGTGAAGGGCAGCTTTGTGGTGGTGGAAGGCAGCCTTGTGGTGGTAGGTGGTGGTGGAGGGCAGCTTTGTGGTGGTGGAGGGCAGCTTTGTGGTGGTGGAGGGCAGCTTTGTGGTGGTGGAAGGCAGCCTTGTGGTGGTAGGTGGTGGTGGAGGGCAGCTTTGTGGTGGTGGAGGGCAGCTTTGTGGTGGTGGTGGAGGGCAGCTTTGTGGTGGTGGAGGGCAGCTTTGTGGTGGTGGTGGAGGGCAGCTTTGTGGTGGTGGTGGAGGGCAGCTTTGTGGTGGTGGAGGGCAGCTTTGTTGTGATGGTGGATTGCAGCTTTGTGGTGGTGGTAGAGGGCAGCTCTGTGGTGGTGGAGGGCAGCTTTGTGGTGGTGGTGGAGAGCAGCTTTGTGGAGGTGGTGGAGGGCAGCTTTGTGGTGGTGGTGGAGGGCAGCTTTGTGGTGGTGGTGGAGAGCAGCTTTGTGGTGGTGGTGGAGGGCAGCTTTGTGGTGGTGGAGAGCAGCTTTGTGGTGGTGGAGGGCAGCTTTGTGGTGGTGGTGGAGGGCAGCTTTGTGGTGGTGGTGGAGGGCAGCTTTGTGGTGGTGGAGGGCAGCTTTGTGGTGGTGGTGGAGGGCAGCTTTGTGGTGGTGGTGGAGGGCAGCTTTGTGGTGGTGGAGGGCAGCTTTGTGGTGGTGGTGGAGAGCAGCTTTGTGGAGGTGGTGGAGGGCAGCTTTGTGGTGGTGGTGGAGGGCAGCTTTGTGGTGGTGGTGGAGGGCAGCTTTGTGGTGGTGGTGGAGGGCAGCTTTGTGGTGGTGGTGGAGGGCAGCTTTGTGGTGGTGGTGGAGGGCAGATTTGTGGTGGTGGTGGAGAGCAGCTTTGTGGTGGTGGTGGAGAGCAGCTTTGTGGTGGTGAAGGGCAGCTTTGTGGTGGTGGAGGGCAGCTTTGTGGTGGTGGTGGAGGGTAGCTTTGTGGTGGTGGTGGAGGGCAGCTTTGTGGTGGTGGAGGGCAGCTTTGTGGTGGTGGTGGAGGGCAGCTTTGTGGTGGTGGTGGAGGGCAGCTTTGTGGTGGTGGTGGAGGGCAGCTTTGTGGTGGTGGTGGAGGGCAGCTTTGTGGTGGTGGAGGGCAGCTTTGTGGTGGTGGAGGGCAGCTTTGTGGTGGTGGGTGGTGGTGGAGGGCAGCTTTGTGGTGGTGGTGGTGGAGGGCAGCTTTGTGGTGGTGGAGGGCAGCTTTGTGGTGGTGGGTGGTGGTGGAGGGCAGCTTTGTGGTGGTGGTGGTGGAGGGCAGCTTTGTGGTGGTGGAGGGCAGCTTTGTGGTGGTGGTGGAGGGCAGCTTTGTGGTGGTGGAGGGCAGCTTTGTTATGGTGGTAGAGGGCAGATTTGTGGTGGTGGAGGGCAGCTTTGTGGTGGTGGAGGGCAGCTTTGTGGTGGTGGTGGAGGGCAGCTTTGTGGTGGTGGTGGAGGGCAGCTTTGTGGTGTTGGGTAGTGGTGGAGGGCAGCTTTGTGGTGGTGGGTGGTGGTGGAGGGCAGCTTTGTGGTGGTGGTGGAGGGCAGCTTTGTGGTGATGGAGGGCAGCTTTGTGGTGGTGGAGGGCAGCTTTTTGGTGGTGGTGGAGGGCAGCTTTGTGGTGGTGGTGGAGGGCAGCTTTGTGGTGGTGGAGGGCAGCTTTGTGGTGGTGGTGGAGGGCAGCTTTGTGGTGGTGGTGGAGGGCAGCTTTGTGGTGGTGGAGGGCAGCTTTGTGGTGGTGTTGGAGAGCAGCTTTGAGGAGGTGGTGGAAGGCAGCTTTGTGGTGGTGGTGGAGAGCAGCTTTGTGGTGGTGGTGGAGGGCAGCTTTGTGGTGGTGGAGGGCAGCTTTGTGGTGGTGGAGGGCAGCTTTGTGGAGGTGGTGGAGGGCAGCTTTCTAGTGGTGGTGGAGGGCAGCTTTGTGGTGGTGGAGGGCAGCTTTGTGGTGGTGTTGGAGGGCAGCTTTGTGGTGGTGGTGGAGGGCAGCTTTGTGGTGGTGGAGGGCAGCTTTGTGGTGGTGGTGGAGAGCAGCTATGTGGAGGTGGTGGAGGGCAGCTTTGTTGTGGTGGTGGAGGGCAGCTTTGTGGTGGTGGTGGAGGGCAGCTTTGTGGTGGTGGTGGAGGGCAGCTTTGCGGTGGTGGTGGAGGGCAGATTTGTGGTGGTGGTGGAGAGCAGCTTTGTGGTGGTGGTTGGGGGCAGCTTTGTGGTGGTGGAGGGCAGCTTTGTGGTGGTGGAGGGCAGCTTTGTGGTGGTGGTGGAGGGCAGCTTTGTGGTGGTGGTGGAGGGCAGCTTTGTGGTGGTGGAGGGCAGCTTTGTGGTGGTGGTGGAGGGCAGCTTTGTGGTGGTGGTGGAGGGCAGCTTTGTGGGGGTGGTGGAGGGCAGCTTTGTGGTGGTGGTGGAGGGCAGCTTTGTCGTGGTGGTGGAGGGCACCTTTGTGGTGGTGGTGGAGGGTAGCTTTGTGGAGGTGGGTAGTGGTGGAGGGCAGCTTTGTGGTGGTGTTGGAGGGCAGCTTTGTGGTGGTGGAGGGCAGCTTTGTGGTGGTGGAGGGCAGCTTTGTGGTGGTGGTGGAGGGCAGCTTTGTGGTGGTGGAGGGCAGCTTTGTGGTGGTGGTGGAGGGCAACTTTGTGGTAGTGGTGGAGGGCAGCTTTGTGGTGGTGGAGGGCAGCTTTGTGGTGGTGGTGGAGGGCAGCTTTGTGGTGGTGGAGGGCAGCTTTGTGGTGGTGGTGGAGGGCTGCTTTGTGGTGGTGGAGGAGAGCAGCTTTGTGGTGGTGGTGGAGGGCAGCTTTGTGGTGGTGGAGGGCAGCTTTGTAGTGGTGGAGGGCAGCTTTGTGGTGGTGGTGGAGGGCAGCTTTGTGGTGGTGGTGGAGAGCAGCTTTGTGGTGGTGGAGGGCAGCTTTGTGGTGGTGGTCGAGGGCAGCTTTGTGGTGGTGGTGGAGGGCAGCTTTGTGGTGGTGGAGGGCAGCTTTGTGGTGGTGGTGGAAAGGCAGCTTTGTGGAGGTGGTGGAGGGCAGCTTTGTGGTGGTGGTGGAGGGCAGCTTTGTGGTGGTGGGTGGTGGTGGAGGGCAGCTTTGTTGTGGTGGGTTGTGGTGGAGGGCAGCTTTGTTGTGGTGGGTGGTGGTGGAGGGCAGCTTTGTGGTGGTGGAGGGCAGCTTTGTGGTGGTGGAAGGCAGCCTTGTGGTGGTGGAGGGGAGCTTTGTGCTGGTGGTGGAGGGCAGCTTTGTGGTGGTGGTGGAGGGCAGGTTTGTGGTTGTGGAACGCAGCCTTGTGGTGGTAGGTGGTGGTAGAGGGCAGCTTTGTGGTGGTGGAGGGTTGCTTTGTGGTGGTGGTGGAGGGCAGCTTTATGGTGGTGGAGGGCAGCTTTGTGGTGGTTGTAGAGGGCAGCTTTGTGGTGGTGGAGGGCAGCTTTGTGGTGGTGGTGGAGGGCAGCTTTGTGGTGGTGGAGGGCAGCTTTGTGGTGGAGGTGGAGGGCAGCTTTGTAGTGGTGGTGGAGGTCAGCTTTGTGGTGGTGGTGGAGGGCAGCTTTGTGGTGGTGGTGGAGGGCAGCTTTGTTGTGGTGGAGGGCAGCTTTGTGGTGGTGGTGGAGGGCAGCTTTGTGGTGGTGGTGGAGGGCAGCTTTGTGGTGGTGGAGGGCAGCTTTGTGGTGGTTGTGGAGGGCAGCTTTGTGGTGGTGGTGGAGGGCAGCTTTGTGGTGGTGGAGAGCAGCTTTGTGGTGGTGGTGGAGAGGCAGCTTTGTGGTGGTGGTGGTGGAGGGCAGCTTTGTGGTGGTGGTGGAGAGCAGCTTTGTGGTGGTGGTGGAGGGCAGCTTTGTGGTGGTGGTGGAGGGCAGCTTTGTGTGGGTGGTGGTGGAGGGCAGCTTTGTGGTGGTGGTGGAGAGCAGCTTTGTGGTGGTGGTGGAGGGCAGCTTAGTGGTAGGTGGAGAGGCAGCTTTGTGTGTGGTGGAGGGCAGCTTTGTGGTGGTGGAGGGCAGCTTTGTGGTGGTGGAGAGCAGCTTTGTGGTGGTGGTGGAGGGCAGCTTTGTGTGTGGGTGGTGATGGAGGGCAGCTTTGTTGTGGTGGTGGTGGAGGGCAGCTTTGTTGTGGTGGTGGTGGAGGGCAGCTTTGGGGTGGTGATGGAGGGCAGCTTTGTTGTGGTGGGTGGTGGTGGAGGGCAGCTTTGTTGTGGTGGGTGGTGGTGGAGGGCAGCTTGTTGTGGTGGAGGGCAGCTTTGTGGTAGTGGTGGAGGGCAGCTTTGTGGTGGTGGTGGAGGGCAGCTTTGTGGTGGTGGAAGGCAGCCTTGTGGAGGTAGGTGGTGGTGGAGGGCAGCTTTGTGGTGGTGGAGGGCAGCTTTGTGGTGGTGGAGGGCAGCTTTGTGGTGGTGGTGGAGGGCAGCTTTGTGGTGGTGGAGGGCAGCTTTGTGGTGGTGGTGGAGGGCAGCTTTGTTGTGGTGGAGGGCAGCTTTGTGGTGGTGGTGGAGGGCAGCTTTGTGGTGGTGGTGGAGGGCAGCTTTGTGGTGGTGGAGGGCAGCTTTGTGGTGGTGGTGGAGGGCAGCTTTGTGGTGGTGGTGGAGGGAAGCTTTGTGGTGGTGGAGAGCAGCTTTGTGGTGGTTGTGGAGGGCAGCTTTGTGGTGGTGGTGGAGGGCAGCTTTGTTGTGGTGGAGGGCAGCTTTGTGGTGGTGGTGGAGGGCAGCTTTGTGGTGGTGGTGGAGGGCAGCTTTGTGGTGGTGGAGGGCAGCTTTGTGGTGGTTGTGGAGGGCAGCTTTGTGGTGGTGGTGGAGGGAAGCTTTGTGGTGGTGGAGAGCAGCTTTGTGGTGGTGGTGGAGGGCAGCTTTGTTGTGGTGGTGGTGGAGGGCAGTTTTGTGGTGGTGGTGGAGAGCAGCTTTGTGGTGGTGGTGGAGGGCAGCTTTGTGGTGGTGGAGAGCAGCTTTGTTGTGGTGGGTGGTGGTGGAGAGCAGCTTTGTTGGGGTGGGTGGTGTGGAGGGCAGCTTTGTGGTGGTGGTGGAGAGCAGCTTTGTGGTGGTGGTGGAGGGCAGCTTTGTGGTAGTGGAGAGCAGCTTTGTTGTGGTGGGTGGTGGTAGAGGGCAGCTTTGTGGTGGTGGAGAGCAGCTTTGTTGGTGGTGGTGGAGGGCAGCTTTGTGGTGGTGGTGGAGGGCAGCTTTGTGGTGGTGGTGGAGGGCAGCTTTGTGGTGGTGGTGGAGGGCAGCTTTGTGGTGGTGGTGGAGGGCAGCTTTGTGGTGGTGGTGGAGGGCAGCTTTGTGGTGGTGGTGGAGGGCAGCTTTGTGGTGGTGGTGAGGGCAGCTTTGTGGTGGTGGTGGAGGGCAGCTTTGTGGTGGTGGTGGAGGGCAGCTTTGTGGTGGTGGTGGAGGGCAGCTTTGTGGTGGTGGTGGAGGGCAGCTTTGTGGTGGTGGTGGAGGGCAGCTTTGTGGTGGTGGTGGAGGGCAGCTTTGTGGTGGTGGGAGGGCAGCTTTGTGGTGGTGGTGGAGGGCAGCTTTGTGGTGGTGGTGGAGGGCAGCTTTGTGGTGGTGGTGGAGGGCAGCTTTGTGGTGGTGGTGGAGGGCAGCTTTGTGGTGGTGGTGGAGGCAGCTTTGTGGTGGTGGAGGGCAGCTTTGTGGTGGTGGAGGGCAGCTTTGTGGTGGTGGTGGAGGGCAGCTTTGTAGTGGTGGTGGAGGGCAGCTTTGTGGTGGTGGAGGGCAGCTTTGTGGTGGTGTTGGAGGGCAGCTTTGTGGTGGTGGTGGAGGGCAGCTTTGTGGTGGTGGAGGGCAGCTTTGTGGTGGTGGTGGAGAGCAGCTTTGTGGAGGTGGTGGAGGGCAGCTTTGTTGTGGTGGTGGAGGGCAGCTTTGTGGTGGTGGTGGAGGGCAGCTTTGTGGTGGTGGTGGAGGGCAGCTTTGTGGTGGTGGTGGAGGGCAGCTTTGTGGTGGTGGTGGAGAGCAGCTTTGTGGTGGTGGTGGAGGGCAGCTTTGTGGTGGTGGAGGGCAGCTTTGTGGTGGTGGAGGGCAGCTTTGTGGTGGTGGTGGAGGGCAGCTTTGTGGTGGTGGTGGAGGGCAGCTTTGTGGTGGTGGAGGGCAGCTTTGTGGTGGTGGTGGAGGGCAGCTTTGTGGTGGTGGTGGAGGGCAGCTTTGTGGGGGTGGTGGAGGGCAGCTTTGTGGTGGTGGTGGAGGGCAGCTTTGTCGTGGTGGTGGAGGGCAGCTTTGTGGTGGTGGTGGAGGGTAGCTTTGTGGAGGTGGGTAGTGGTGGAGGGCAGCTTTGTGGTGGTGTTGGAGGGCAGCTTTGTGGTGGTGGAGGGCAGCTTTGTGGTGTTGGTGGAGGGCAGCTTTGTGGTGGTGGAGGGCAGCTTTGTGGTGGTGGAGGGCAGCTTTGTGGTGGTGGTGGAGGGCAGCTTTGTGGTGGTGGAGGGCAGCTTTGTGGTGGTGGTGGAGGGCAAGCTTTGTGGTAGTGGTGGAGGGCAGCTTTGTGGTGGTGGAGGGCAGCTTTGTGGTGGTGGTGGAGGGCAGCTTTGTGGTGGTGGAGGGCAGCTTTGTGGTGGTGGTGGAGGGCATGCTTTGTGGTGGTGGAGGAGAGCAGCTTTGTGGTGGTGGTGGAGGGCAGCTTTGTGGTGGTGGAGGGCAGCTTTGTAGTGGTGGAGGGCAGCTTTGTGGTGGTGGTGGAGGGCAGCTTTGTGGTGGTGGTGGAGAGCAGCTTTGTGGTGGTGGAGGGCAGCTTTGTGGTGGTGGTCGAGGGCAGCTTTGTGGTGGTGGTGGAGGGCAGCTTTGTGGTGGTGGAGGGCAGCTTTGTGGTGGTGGTGGAAAGCAGCTTTGTGGAGGTGGTGGAGGGCAGCTTTGTGGTGGTGGTGGAGGGCAGCTTTGTGGTGGTGGGTGGTGGTGGAGGGCAGCTTTGTTGTGGTGGGTTGTGGTGGAGGGCAGCTTTGTTGTGGTGGGTGGTGGTGGAGGGCAGCTTTGTGGTGGTGGAGGGCAGCTTTGTGGTGGTGGAAGGCAGCCTTGTGGTGGTGGAGGGGAGCTTTGTGCTGGTGGTGGAGGGCAGCTTTGTGGTGGTGGTGGAGGGCAGGTTTGTGGTTGTGGAACGCAGCCTTGTGGTGGTAGGTGGTGGTAGAGGGCAGCTTTGTGGTGGTGGAGGGTTGCTTTGTGGTGGTGGTGGAGGGCAGCTTTATGGTGGTGGAGGGCAGCTTTGTGGTGGTTGTAGAGGGCAGCTTTGTGGTGGTGGAGGGCAGCTTTGTGGTGGTGGTGGAGGGCAGCTTTGTGGTGGTGGAGGGCAGCTTTGTGGTGGAGGTGGAGGGCAGCTTTGTAGTGGTGGTGGAGGTCAGCTTTGTGGTGGTGGTGGAGGGCAGCTTTGTGGTGGTGGTGGAGGGCAGCTTTGTTGTGGTGGAGGGCAGCTTTGTGGTGGTGGTGGAGGGCAGCTTTGTGGTGGTGGTGGAGGGCAGCTTTGTGGTGGTGGAGGGCAGCTTTGTGGTGGTTGTGGAGGGCAGCTTTGTGGTGGTGGTGGAGGGAAGCTTTGTGGTGGTGGAGAGCAGCTTTGTGGTGGTGGTGGAGGGCAGCTTTGTTGTGGTGGGTGGTGGTGGAGGGCAGCTTTGTGGTGGTGGTGGAGAGCAGCTTTGTGGTGGTGGTGGAGGGCAGCTTTGTGGTGGTGGAGAGCAGCTTTGTTGTGGTGGGTGGTGGTGGAGGGCAGCTTTGTGGTGGTGGTGGAGAGCAGCTTTGTGGTGGTGGTGGAGGGCAGCTTAATGGTAGTGGAGAGCAGCTTTGTTGTGGTGGGTGGTGGTAGAGGGCAGCTTTGTGGTGGTGGAGAGCAGCTTTGTTGTGGTGGGTGGTGGTGGAGGGCAGCTTTGTTGTGGTGGGTGGTGATGGAGGGCAGCTTTGTTGTGGTGGGTGGTGGTGGAGGGCAGCTTTGTTGTGGTGGGTGGTGGTGGAGGGCAGCTTTGGGGTGGTGATGGAGGGCAGCTTTGTTGTGGTGGGTGGTGGTGGAGGGCAGCTTTGTTGTGGTGGGTGGTGGTGGAGGGCAGCTTGTTGTGGTGGAGGGCAGCTTTGTGGTAGTGGTGGAGGGCAGCTTTGTGGTGGTGGTGGAGGGCAGCTTTGTGGTGGTGGAAGGCAGCCTTGTGGAGGTAGGTGGTGGTGGAGGGCAGCTTTGTGGTGGTGGAGGGCAGCTTTGTGGTGGTGGAGGGCAGCTTTGTGGTGGTGGTGGAGGGCAGCTTTGTGGTGGTGGAGGGCAGCTTTGTGGTGGTGGTGGAGGGCAGCTTTGTTGTGGTGGAGGGCAGCTTTGTGGTGGTGGTGGAGGGCAGCTTTGTGGTGGTGGTGGAGGGCAGCTTTGTGGTGGTGGAGGGCAGCTTTGTGGTGGTTGTGGAGGGCAGCTTTGTGGTGGTGGTGGAGGGAAGCTTTGTGGTGGTGGAGAGCAGCTTTGTGGTGGTTGTGGAGGGCAGCTTTGTGGTGGTGGTGGAGGGCAGCTTTGTTGTGGTGGAGGGCAGCTTTGTGGTGGTGGTGGAGGGCAGCTTTGTGGTGGTGGTGGAGGGCAGCTTTGTGGTGGTGGAGGGCAGCTTTGTGGTGGTTGTGGAGGGCAGCTTTGTGGTGGTGGTGGAGGGAAGCTTTGTGGTGGTGGAGAGCAGCTTTGTGGTGGTGGTGGAGGGCAGCTTTGTTGTGGTGGGTGGTGGTGGAGGGCAGTTTTGTGGTGGTGGTGGAGAGCAGCTTTGTGGTGGTGGTGGAGGGCAGCTTTGTGGTGGTGGAGAGCAGCTTTGTTGTGGTGGGTGGTGGTGGAGAGCAGCTTTGTTGTGGTGGGTGGTGGTGGAGGGCAGCTTTGTGGTGGTGGTGGAGAGCAGCTTTGTGGTGGTGGTGGAGGGCAGCTTTGTGGTAGTGGAGAGCAGCTTTGTTGTGGTGGGTGGTGGTAGAGGGCAGCTTTGTGGTGGTGGAGAGCAGCTTTGTTGTGGTGGGTGGTGGTGGAGGGCAGCTTTGTTGTGGTGGGTGGTGATGGAGGGCAGCTTTGTTGTGGTGGGTGGTGGTGGAGGGCAGCTTTGTTGTGGTGGGTGGTGGTGGAGGGCAGCTTTGGGGTGGTGATGGAGGGCAGCTTTGTTGTGGTGGGTGGTGGTGGAGGGCAGCTTTGTTGTGGTGGGTGGTGGTGGAGGGCAGCTTGTTGTGGTGGAGGGCAGCTTTGTGGTAGTGGTGGAGGGCAGCTTTGTGGTGGTGGTGGAGGGCAGCTTTGTGGTGGTGGAAGGCAGCCTTGTGGAGGTAGGTGGTGGTGGAGGGCAGCTTTGTGGTGGTGGAGGGCAGCTTTGTGGTGGTGGAGGGCAGCTTTGTGGTGGTGGTGGAGGGCAGCTTTGTGGTGGTGGGTGGCAGCTTTGTGGTGGTGGTGGAGGGCAACTTTGTGGTAGTGGTGGAGGGCAGCTTTGTGGTGGTGAAGGGCAGCTTTGTGGTGGTGGTGGAGGGCAGCTTTGTGGTGGTGGAGGGCAGCTTTGTGGTGGTGGTGGAGGGCAGCTTTGTGGTGGTGGAGGAGAGCAGCTTTGTGGTGGTGGTGGAGGGCAGCTTTGTGGTGGTGGCGGGCAGCTTTGTAGTGGTGGAGGGCAGCTTTGTGGTGGTGGTGGAGGGCAGCTTTGTGGTGTTGGTGGAGGGCAGCTTTGTGGTGATGGAGGGCAGCTTTGTGGTGGTGGTGGAGGGCAGCTTTGTGGTGGTGGTGGAGGGCAGCTTTGTGGTGGTGGAGGGCAGCTTTGTGGTGGTGGTGGAAAGCAGCTTTGTGGAGGTGGTGGAGGGCAGCTTTGTGGTGGTGGTGGAGGGCAGCTTTGTGGTGGTGGGTGGTGGTGGAGGGCAGCTTTGTTGTGGTGGGTTGTGGTGGAGGGCAGCTTTGTTGTGGTGGGTGGTGGTGGAGGGCAGCTTTGTTGTGGTGGGTGGTGGTGGAGGGCAGCTTTGTTGTGGTGGGTGGTGGTGGAGGGCAGCTTTGTGGTGGTGGAGGGCAGCTTTGTGGTGGTGGAAGGCAGCCTTGTGGTGGTGGAGGGGAGCTTTGTGGTGGTGGTGGAGGGCAGCTTTGTGGTGGTGGTGGAGGGCAGGTTTGTGGTGGTGGAAGGCAGCCTTGTGGTGGTAGGTGGTGGTGGAGGGCAGCTTTGTGGGGGTGGAGGGTAGCTTTGTGGTGGTGGTGGAGGGCAGCTTTGTGGTTGTGGAGGGCAGCTTTGTGGTGGTGGTGGAGGGCAGCTTTGTTGTGGTGGTGGAGGGCAGCTTTGTGGTGGTTGTAGAGGGCAGCTTTGTGGTGGTGGAGGGCAGCTTTGTGGTGGTGGTGGAGGGCAGCTTTGTGGTGGTGGAGGGCAGCTTTGTGGTGGTGGTGGAGGGCAGCTTTGTAGTGGTGGTGGAGGTCAGCTTTGTGGTGGTGGTGGAGGGCAGCTTTGTGGTGGTGGTGGAGGGCAGCTTTGTTGTGGTGGAGGGCAGCTTTGTGGTGGTGGTGGAGGGCAGCTTTGTGGTGGTGGAGGGCAGCTTTGTGGTGGTTGTGGAGGGCAGCTTTGTGGTGGTGGTGGAGGGAAGCTTTGTGGTGGTGGAGAGCAGCTTTGTGGTGGTGGTGGAGGGCAGCTTTGTTGTGGTGGGTGGTGGTGGAGGGCAGCTTTGTGGTGGTGGTGGAGAGCAGCTTTGTGGTGGTGGTGGAGGGCAGCTTTGTGTTGGTGGAGAGCAGCTTTGTTGTGGTGGGTGGTGGTGGAGGGCAGCTTTGTGGTGGTGGTGGAGAGCAGCTTTGTGGTGGTGGTGGAGGGCAGCTTTGTGGTAGTGGAGAGCAGCTTTGTTGTGGTGGGTGGTGGTAGAGGGCAGCTTTGTGGTGGTGGAGAGCAGCTTTGTTGTGGTGGGTGGTGGTGGAGGGCAGCTTTGTTGTGGTGGGTGGTGGTGGAGGGCAGCTTTGTTGTGGTGGGTGGTGGTGGAGGGCAGCTTTGTTGTGGTGGGTGGTGGTAGAGGGCAGCTTTGTTGTGGTGGGTGGTGGTGGAGGGCAGCTTTGGTGTGGTGGGTGGTGGTGGAGGGCAGCTTTGTGGTAGTGGTGGAGGGCAGCTTTGTGTTGGTGGTGGAGGGCAGCTTTGTGGTGGTGGTGGAGAGCAGCATTGTGGTGGTGGTGGAGGGCAGCTTTGTGGTGGTGGGTGGTGGTGGAGGGCAGCTTTGTTGTGGTGGGTGGTGGTGGAGGGCAGCTTTATTGTGGTGGGTGGTGGTCGAGGGCAGCTTTGTTGTAGTGGGTGGTGGTGGAGGGCAGCTTTGTTGTGGTGGGTGGTGGTGGAGGGCAGCTTTGTGGTGGTGGTGGAGGGCAGCTTTGTGGTGGTGGTGGAGGGCAGCTTTGTGGTGGTGGTGGAGGGCAGCTTTGTGGTGGTGGTGGAGGGCAGCTTTGTGGTGGTGGTTGAGAGCAGCTTTGTGGTGGTGGTGGAGGGCAGCTTTGTGGTGGTGGAGGGCAGCTTTGTGGTGGTGGAGGGCAGCTTTGTGGTGGTGGTGGAGGGCAGCTTTGTTGTGGTGGTGGAGGGCAGCTTTGTGGTGGTGGAGGGCAGCTTTGTGGTGGTGGTGGAGGGCAGCTTTGTGGTGGTGGTGGAGGGCAGCTTTGTGGTGGTGGTGGAGGTCAGCTTTGTGGTGGTGGTGGAGGGCAGCTTTGTGGTGGTGGTGGAGGGCAGCTTTGTGGTGGTGGTGGAGGGCAGTTTTGTGGTGGTGGTGGAGGGCAGCCTTGTGGTGGTGGTGGAGGGCAGCTTTGTGGTGGTGGTGGAGAGCAGCTTTGTGGTGGTGGTGGAGGGCAGCTTTGTGGTGATGGTGGAGGGCAGCTTTGTGGTGGTGGTGGAGGGCAGCTTTGTGGTGGTGGTGGAGTGCAGTTTTTTATGGTGGAGGCCAGCTTTGTGGTGGTGGAGGGCAGCTTTGTGGTGGTGGAGGGCAGCTTTGTGGTGGTGGTGGAGGGCAGCTTTGTGGTGGTGGGTGGCAGCTTTGTGGTGGTGGTGGAGGGCAACTTTGTGGTAGTGGTGGAGGGCAGCTTTGTGGTGGTGGAGGGCAGCTTTGTGGTGGTGGTGGAGGGCAGCTTTGTGGTGGTGGAGGGCAGCTTTGTGGTGGTGGTGGAGGGCAGCTTTGTGGTGGTGGAGGAGAGCAGCTTTGTGGTGGTGGTGGAGGGCAGCTTTGTGGTGGTGGCGGGCAGCTTTGTAGTGGTGGAGGGCAGCTTTGTGGTGGTGGTGGAGGGCAGCTTTGTGGTGTTGGTGGAGGGCAGCTTTGTGGTGATGGAGGGCAGCTTTGTGGTGGTGGTGGAGGGCAGCTTTGTGGTGGTGGTGGAGGGCAGCTTTGTGGTGGTGGAGGGCAGCTTTGTGGTGGTGGTGGAAAGCAGCTTTGTGGAGGTGGTGGAGGGCAGCTTTGTGGTGGTGGTGGAGGGCAGCTTTGTGGTGGTGGGTGGTGGTGGAGGGCAGCTTTGTTGTGGTGGGTTGTGGTGGAGGGCAGCTTTGTTGTGGTGGGTGGTGGTGGAGGGCAGCTTTGTTGTGGTGGGTGGTGGTGGAGGGCAGCTTTGTTGTGGTGGGTGGTGGTGGAGGGCAGCTTTGTGGTGGTGGAGGGCAGCTTTGTGGTGGTGGAAGGCAGCCTTGTGGTGGTGGAGGGGAGCTTTGTGGTGGTGGTGGAGGGCAGCTTTGTGGTGGTGGTGGAGGGCAGGTTTGTGGTGGTGGAAGGCAGCCTTGTGGTGGTAGGTGGTGGTGGAGGGCAGCTTTGTGGGGGTGGAGGGTAGCTTTGTGGTGGTGGTGGAGGGCAGCTTTGTGGTTGTGGAGGGCAGCTTTGTGGTGGTGGTGGAGGGCAGCTTTGTTGTGGTGGTGGAGGGCAGCTTTGTGGTGGTTGTAGAGGGCAGCTTTGTGGTGGTGGAGGGCAGCTTTGTGGTGGTGGTGGAGGGCAGCTTTGTGGTGGTGGAGGGCAGCTTTGTGGTGGTGGTGGAGGGCAGCTTTGTAGTGGTGGTGGAGGTCAGCTTTGTGGTGGTGGTGGAGGGCAGCTTTGTGGTGGTGGTGGAGGGCAGCTTTGTTGTGGTGGAGGGCAGCTTTGTGGTGGTGGTGGAGGGCAGCTTTGTGGTGGTGGAGGGCAGCTTTGTGGTGGTTGTGGAGGGCAGCTTTGTGGTGGTGGTGGAGGGAAGCTTTGTGGTGGTGGAGAGCAGCTTTGTGGTGGTGGTGGAGGGCAGCTTTGTTGTGGTGGGTGGTGGTGGAGGGCAGCTTTGTGGTGGTGGTGGAGAGCAGCTTTGTGGTGGTGGTGGAGGGCAGCTTTGTGTTGGTGGAGAGCAGCTTTGTTGTGGTGGGTGGTGGTGGAGGGCAGCTTTGTGGTGGTGGTGGAGAGCAGCTTTGTGGTGGTGGTGGAGGGCAGCTTTGTGGTAGTGGAGAGCAGCTTTGTTGTGGTGGGTGGTGGTAGAGGGCAGCTTTGTGGTGGTGGAGAGCAGCTTTGTTGTGGTGGGTGGTGGTGGAGGGCAGCTTTGTTGTGGTGGGTGGTGGTGGAGGGCAGCTTTGTTGTGGTGGGTGGTGGTGGAGGGCAGCTTTGTTGTGGTGGGTGGTGGTAGAGGGCAGCTTTGTTGTGGTGGGTGGTGGTGGAGGGCAGCTTTGGTGTGGTGGGTGGTGGTGGAGGGCAGCTTTGTGGTAGTGGTGGAGGGCAGCTTTGTGTTGGTGGTGGAGGGCAGCTTTGTGGTGGTGGTGGAGGGCAACTTTGTAGTGGTGGTCGAGGGCAGCTTTGTGCTGGTGGTGGAGGGCAGCTTTGTGGTGGTGGGTGGTGGCGGAGGGCAGCTTTGTTGTGGTGGGTGGTGGTCGAGGGCAGCTTTGTTGTGGTGGGTGGTGGTGGAGGGCAGCTTTGTTGTGGTGGGTGGTGGTGGAGGGCAGCTTTGTGGTGGTGGGTGGTGGTGGAGGGCAGCTTTGTTGTGGTGGGTGGTGGTCGAGGGCAGCTTTGTTGTGGTGGGTGGTGGTGGAGGGCAGCTTTGTTGGGGTAGGTGGTGGTGGAGGGCAGCTTTGTTGTGGTGGTTGGTGGTGGAGGGCAGCTTTGTTGTGGTGGGTGGTGGTATAGGGCAGCTTTGTGGTGGTGGAGGGCAGCTTTGTGGTGGTGGAAGGCAGCCTTGTGGTGGTGGAGGGCAGCTTTGTGGTGGTGGTGGAGGGCAGCTTTGTGGTGGTGGTGGAGGGCAGCTTTGTGGTGGTGGAAGGCAGCTTTTTGGTGGTGGTGGAGGGCAACATTGTGGTGGTGGTGGAGGGCAGCTTTGTGGTGGTGGTGGGCAGCTTTGTGGTGGTGGTGGAGGGCAGCTTTGTGGTGGTGGAGGGCAGCTTTGTGGTGGTGGTGGAAGGCAGCTTTGTGGTGGTGGAGGAGAGCAGCTTTGTGGAGGTGGTGGAGAGCAGCATTGTGGTGGTGGTGGAGGGCAGCTTTGTGGTGGTGGGTGGTGGTGGAGGGCAGCTTTGTTGTGGTGGGTGGTGGTGGAGGGCAGCTTTATTGTGGTGGGTGGTGGTCGAGGGCAGCTTTGTTGTAGTGGGTGGTGGTGGAGGGCAGCTTTGTTGTGGTGGGTGGTGGTGGAGGGCAGCTTTGTGGTGGTGGTGGAGGGCAGCTTTGTGGTGGTGGTGGAGGGCAGCTTTGTGGTGGTGGTGGAGGGCAGCTTTGTGGTGGTGGTGGAGGGCAGCTTTGTGGTGGTGGTTGAGAGCAGCTTTGTGGTGATGGTGGAGGGCAGCTTTGTGGTGGTGGAGGGCAGCTTTGTGGTGGTGGAGGGCAGCTTTGTGGTGGTGGTGGAGGGCAGCTTTGTTGTGGTGGTGGAGGGCAGCTTTGTGGTGGTGGAGGGCAGCTTTGTGGTGGTGGTGGAGGGCAGCTTTGTGGTGGTGGTGGAGGGCAGCTTTGTGGTGGTGGTGGAGGTCAGCTTTGTGGTGGTGGTGGAGGGCAGCTTTGTGGTGGTGGTGGAGGGCAGCTTTGTGGTGGTGGTGGAGGGCAGTTTTGTGGTGGTGGTGGAGGGCAGCCTTGTGGTGGTGGTGGAGGGCAGCTTTGTGGTGGTGGTGGAGAGCAGCTTTGTGGTGGTGGTGGAGGGCCGCTTTGTGGTGATGGTGGAGGGCAGCTTTGTGGTGGTGGTGGAGGGCAGCTTTGTGGTGGTGGTGGAGTGCAGTTTTTTATGGTGGAGGCCAGCTTTGTGGTGGTGGTGGAAGGCAGCTTTGTGGTGGTGGTGGAGAGCAGCTTTGTGGTGGTGGTGGAGGGCAGCTTTGTGGTGGTGGTAGAGGGCAGCTTTGTGGTGGTGGTGGAGGGCAGCTTTGTGGTGGTGGTGGTGGGCAGCTTTGTGGTGGTGGTGGAGGGCAGCTTTGTGGTGGTGGAGGGCAGCTTTGTGGTGGTGGTGGAGGGCAGCTTTGTGGTGGTGGGTGGTGGTGGAGGGCAGCTTTGTGGTGGTGGTGGAGGGCAGCTTTGTGGTGGTAGTGGAGGGCAGCTTTGTGGTGGTGGGTGGTGGTGGAGGGCAGCTTTGTGGTGGAGGTGGAGGGCAGCTTTGTGGTGGTGGGTGGTGGTGGAGGGCAGCTTTGTGGTGGTGGGTGGTGGTGGAGGGCAGCTTTGTGGTGGTGGAGGGCAGCTTTGTAGTGGAGGAGGGCAGCTTTGTTGTGGTGGGTGGTGGTGGAGGGCAGCTTTGTGGTGGTGGAGGGCAGCTTTGTGGTGGTGGAGGGCAGCTTTGTGGTGGTGGTGGAGGGCAGCTTTGTGGTGGTGGTGGAGGGCAGCCTT
This sequence comes from Procambarus clarkii, assembly GCF_040958095.1. Taxonomy (NCBI): domain Eukaryota; kingdom Metazoa; phylum Arthropoda; class Malacostraca; order Decapoda; family Cambaridae; genus Procambarus; species Procambarus clarkii. Next base: position 2,452,905 of record NC_091195.1, on the reverse strand, counting down.
GTGGTGGTAGGTGGTGGTGGAGGGCAGCTTTGAGGTGGTAGGTGGTGGTGGAGGGCAGCTTTGTAGTGGTGGGTAGTGGTGGAGGGCAGCTTTGTGGTGGTGGAGGGCAGCTTTGTGGTGGTGGTGGAGGGCAGCTTTGTGGTGGTGGTGGAGGGCAGCTTTGTGGTGGTGGAGGGCAGCTTTGTTGTGGTGGGTGGTGGTGGAGATAAGCTTTGTGGTGGTGGTGGTGGTGGAGGGCAGCTTTGTGGTGGTGGTGGAGGGCAGCTTTGTGGTGGTGGTGGAGGGCAGCTTTGTGGTGGTGGAGGGCAGCTTTGTTGTGGTGGGTGGTGGTGGAGATAAGCTTTGTGGTGGTGGGTGGTGGTGGAGGGCAGCTTTGTGGTGGTGGTGTTGGAGGGCAGCTTTGTGGTGGTGGAGGGCAGCTTTGTGGTGGTGGTGGAGGGCAGCTTTGTGATGGTTTAGGGCAGCTTTGTGATGGTGGTGGAGGGCAGCTTTGTGGTGGTGGAGGGCAGCTTTGTGGTGGTGGAGGGCAGCTTTGTGGTGGTGGTGGAGGGCAGCTTTGTGGTGGTGGTGGAGGGCAGCTTTGTGGTGTTGGGTAGTGGTGGAGGGTAGCTTTGTTGTGGTGGGTGGTGGTGGAGGGCAGCTTTGTGGTGGTGGAGGGCAGCTTTGTGGTGGTGGAAGGCAGCCTTGTGGTGGTGGAGGGGAGCTTTGTGGTGGTGGTGGAGGGCAGCTTTGTTGTGATGGTGGAGGGCAGCTTTGTGGTGGTGGTGGAGGGCAGCTTTGTGGTGGTGGAGGGCAGCTTTGTGGTGGTGGTGGAGGGCAGCTTTGTGGTGGTGGAGGGCAGCTTTGTGGTGTTGGTGGAGAGCAGCTTTGTGGAGGTGGTGGAGGGCAGCTTTATGGTGGTGGTGGAGGGCAGCTTTGTGGTGGTGGGTGGTTGTGGAGGGCAGCTTTGTTGTGGTGGGTGGTGGTGGATGGCAGCTTTGTTGTGGTGGGTGGTGGTGGAGGGCAGCTTTGTTGTGGTGGTGGTGGGCAGCTTTGTGGTGGTGGTGGAGGGCAGCTTTGTGGTGGTGGAGGGCAGCTTTCTTGTGGTGGGTGGTGGTGGAGATAAGCTTTGTGGTGGTGGGTGGTGGTGGAGGGCAGCTTTGTGGTGGTGGTGTTGGAGGGCAGCTTTGTGGTGGTGGAGGGCAGCTTTGTGGTGGTGGTGGAGGGCAGCTTTGTGATGGTTTAGGGCAGCTTTGTGATGGTGGTGGAGGGCAGCTTTGTGGTGGTGGAGGGCAGCTTTGTGGTGGTGGAGGGCAGCTTTGTGGTGGTGGTGGAGGGCAGCTTTGTGGTGGTGGTGGAGGGCAGCTTTGTGGTGTTGGGTAGTGGTGGAGGGTAGCTTTGTTGTGGTGGGTGGTGGTGGAGGACAGCTTTGTGGTGGTGGAGGGCAGCTTTGTGGTGGTGGAAGGCAGCCTTGTGGTGGTGGAGGGGAGCTTTGTGGTGGTGGTGGAGGGCAGCTTTGTGGTGGTGGTGGAGGGCAGCTTTGTGGTGGTGGTGGAGGGCAGCTTTGTGGTGGTGGAGGGCAGCTTTGTGGTGGTGGTGGAGGGCAGCTTTGTGGTGGTGGAGGGCAGCTTTGTGGTGTTGGTGGAGAGCAGCTTTGTGGAGGTGGTGGAGGGCAGCTTTATGGTGGTGGTGGAGGGCAGCTTTGTGGTGGTGGGTGGTTGTGGAGGGCAGCTTTGTTGTGGTGGGTGGTGGTGGATGGCAGCTTTGTTGTGGTGGGTGGTGGTGGAGGGCAGCTTTGTTGTGGTGGGTGGTGGTGGAGGGCAGCTTTGTTGTGGTGGGTGGTGGTGGAGGGCAGCTTTGTGGTGGTGGAGGGCAGCTTTGTGGTGGTGGAAGGCAGCCTTGTGGTGGTGGAGGGGAGCTTTGTGGTGGTGGTGGAGGGCAGCTTTGTGGTGATGGTGAAGGGCAGCTTTGTGGTGGTGGAAGGCAGCCTTGTGGTGGTAGGTGGTGGTGGAGGGCAGCTTGGTGGTGGTGGAGGGCAGCTTTGTGGTGGTGGTGGAGGGCAGCTTTGTGCTGGTGGAGGGCAGCTTTGTGGTGGTGGTGGAGGGCAGCTTTGTGGTGGTGGTGGAGGACAGCTTTGTGGTGGTGGAGGGCAGCTTTGTTGTGATGGTGGAGGGCAGCTTTGTGGTGGTGGCAGAGGGCAGCTCTGTGGTGGTGGAGGGCAGCTTTGTGGTGGTGGACGGCAGCTTTGTGGTGGTGATGAAGGGCAGCTTTGTGGGGGTGGAGGGCAGCTTTGTGGTGGTGGTGGTGGTGGAGGGCAGCTTTGTGGTGGTGGTGGAGGGCAGCTTTGTGGTGGTGGTGGAGGGCAGCTTTGTGGTGGTGGAGGGCAGCTTTGTTGTGGTGGGTGGTGGTGGAGATAAGCTTTGTGGTGGTGGGTGGTGGTGGAGGGCAGCTTTGTGGTGGTGGTGTTGGAGGGCAGCTTTGTGGTGGTGGAGGGCAGCTTTGTGGTGGTGGTGGAGGGCAGCTTTGTGATGGTTTAGGGCAGCTTTGTGATGGTGGTGGAGGGCAGCTTTGTGGTGGTGGAGGGCAGCTTTGTGGTGGTGGAGGGCAGCTTTGTAGTGGTGGTGGAGGGCAGCTTTGTGGTGGTGGTGGAGGGCAGCTTTGTGGTGTTGGGTAGTGGTGGAGGGTAGCTTTGTTGTGGTGGGTGGTGGTGGAGGGCAGCTTTGAGGTGGTGGAGGGCAGCTTTGTGGTGGTGGAAGGCAGCCTTGTGGTGGTGGAGGGGAGCTTTGTGGTGGTGGTGGAGGGCAGCTTTGTTGTGATGGTGGAGGGCAGCTTTGTGGTGGTGGAAGGCAGCCTTGTGGTGGTAGGTGGTGGTGGAGGGCAGCTTTGTGGTGGTGGAGGGAAGCTTTGTGGTGGTGGTGGAGGGCAGCTTTGTGGTGGTGGTGGAGAGCAGCTTTGTGGTGGTGGTGGAGGGCAGCTTTGTGGTGGTGGTAGAGGGCAGCTTTGTGGTGGTGGTGGAGGGCAGCTTTGTGGTGGTGGTGGTGGGCAGCTTTGTGGTGGTGGTGGAGGGCAGCTTTGTGGTGGTGGAGGGCAGCTTTGTGGTGGTGGTGGAGGGCAGCTTTGTGGTGGTGGGTGGTGGTGGAGGGCAGCTTTGTGGTGGTGGTGGAGGGCAGCTTTGTGGTGGTAGTGGAGGGCAGCTTTGTGGTGGTGGGTGGTGGTGGAGGGCAGCTTTGTGGTGGAGGTGGAAGGCAGCTTTGTGGTGGTGGGTGGTGGTGGAGGGCAGCTTTGTGGTGGTTGGTGGTGGTGGAGGGCAGCTTTGTGGTGGAGGAGGGCAGCTTTGTTGTGGTGGGTGGTGGTGGAGGGCAGCATTGTGGTGGTGGGTGGTGGTGGAGGGCAGCTTTGTGGTGGTGGAGAGCAGCTTTGTGGTGGAGGAGGGCAGCTTTGTTGTGGTGGGTGGTGGTGGAGGGCAGCTTTGTGGTGGTGGTGGTGGTGGAGGGCAGCTTTGTGGTCGTGGAGGGCAGCTTTGTGGTGGTGGTGGATGGCAGCTTTGTGGTGGTGGTGGAGG